>NC_048591.1:42495594-42720594 GCF_013265735.2 Oncorhynchus mykiss | reverse complement strand
CACTACGTTACACACACACACTACGTTACACACACACACACACTACGTTACACACACACACACTACGTTACACACACACACTACGTTACACACACACACACACACACACTACGTTACACACACACACACACTACGTTACACACACACACTACGTTACACACACACACACACACTACGTTACACACACACACACACACACTACGTTACACACACACACACACACTACGTTACACACACACACACACACTACGTTACACACACACACACACACACTACGTTACACACACACACACTACGTTACACACACACACTACGTTACACACACACACACACACACTATGTTACACACACACACACACACACACACTACGTTACACACACAAACACACACACTACGTTACACACACACTACGTTACACACACACTACGTTACACACACACTACGTTACACACACACACACACACTACGTTACACACACTACGTTACGCACACACACACACTACGTTACACACACACACACACTACGTTACACACACACACACACTACGTTACACACACACACACACACACACACACTACGTTACACACACACTACGTTACACACACACACTACGTTACACACACACACACTAAGTTACACACACACACACACACTAAGTTACACACACACACACACACTACGTTACACACACACTACGTTACACACACACACACTAAGTTACACACACACACACTACGTTACACACACACACACTACGTTACACACACACACACTACGTTACACACACACACACACACTAAGTTACACACACACACACTAAGTTACACACACACACTACGTTACACACACACACACTACGTTACACACACACACACTACGTTACACACACACACACACTACGTTACACACACACTACGTTACACACACACACACTACGTTACACACACACACACTACGTTACACACACACACACTACGTTACACACACACACACTACGTCACACACACACACACACACACACACACACACACACACACACACACACACACACACACACACACACACACACACACACACACACACACACACACACAGGGAGCTAGCTAGTGTGGGGAGGAGTGGTCCTGTTGAGAAACAGCAGTTAGGATTAGCTACAGTCATCCACCCTACTCTACACCGCTGTAGTGCTGAGAGAGAGCGATGTCTCCCATGCCAATAAAGCCCTTTTGAATTGAGAGCGCGACAGAGAGGAAGCATTTCGTACGACAAATGACACGGGTGATTCCCTATGTGCCGCTAGTTTAAGTCGGAGTTGAGTTGCGGATCAGTGTTGTCTGTTGCTCTGATAAAGTGGGGCTTGTCAGTCAGTCTGATTCTCACCGGTGGGGGACGGGTGATTGACAGGCGTAAAGTAGGAAGTGACGGGAGAGTGATGCACATCATCATCCCCGCAAAATGAGCAGTGTGTGTGTGTGTGTGTGTTTGTATGTAGGGTTCTGTAAATGTCCAGGCCTCAACACACAACACCCACTCCAACAAGCTATCCAGGCTGTATCACAACCAGGCGTGACTGGGAGTCCCATAGGGCAGCGCACATTTGGCCCGGCATCATCTGGGTTTAGCCGGTATAGACCGTCATTGTAAATAAATAAAAATGTGTTCTTAACTGACTTGCCTAGTTTAAAAAATAATAATAATGATAATTACTTTGAATGAGCATGTATGAAATGGCCTCAATATCGCGTGTCAAGTTAAGAACAGCACAGCCAGGGTTGGGACAGACATATTCATCACAGTGAACTACACGTACAACAGGCCTAAAGCATAGACATATAGCAGAGAAAGAAATGGTGCTGGGAATGACCCGTCTTCCCCCAGGATTAAATATAGTTCTACAGCTTTGTCTTCCCCTGTTGGTGCTGATGAGCCTGTTTCTATGGATGAGGGAGCAGTCTGAACAGCATGTCACCGAGCTGAGTGGATGAAGGCCTGGTACTACACACAACCATCTCCTCTCTTACCTGGGACATCTATCTCCTCTCCTCTCTTACCTGGGACATCCATCTCCTCTCCTCTCTTACTTGGGACAACCATCTCCTCTCCTCTCCTCTCTTACTTGGGACATCTATCTCCATCTCTTACCTGGAACATCTATCAATCTCTTGTAGACGTTCAAGAAGGAACCTTCTGCTTCTTTACTTCTTTTGCTCAAGGCATCGATCTGAAAGGAGGATAGGATTAGAAGATGAGAGGAGAGAGAAGAGACGATGAGAGGAGAAAAGAGGATAGGATTAGAAGATGAGAGGAGACGATGAGAGGAGAGAGAAGAGACGATGAGAGGAGAAAAGAGGAACAATTTAATCAAAACACACAGTTGGACAAACTGACAGCTAATAGCACTGCTTCGTTTTGGTGTGTTTCATGTGTGCATGTCTATAATTTGGGGCAGCAGGTAGCCTCGTGGTTAGAGGAGGCAGGTAGCCTAGTGGTTAGAGGAGGCAGGTAGCCTCCTGGTGACCCACACCAGTCTGTGTGAGCCTCTGGTGACCCACACCAGTCTGTGTGAGCCTCTGGTGACCCACACCAGTCTGTGTGAGCCTCTGGTGACCCACACCAGTCTGTGTGAGCCTCTGGTGACCCACACCAGTCTGTGTGAGCCTCTGGTGACCCACACCAGTCTGTGTGAGCCTCTGGTGACCCACACCAGTCTGTGTGAGCCTCTGGTGACCCACACCAGTCTGTGTGAGCCTCTGGTGACCCACACCAGTCTGTGTGCTCCAACGTCAAAAGTCAAGGTGTCGGAATACCTTTTTGAATGTACAAATAAACAAACTTAAATATCACATTTACAGAACTATTCAGACCCTTTACTCAGTACTTTGTTGAAGCACCTTTGCCAGCAATTACAGCCACAATTCTTTTGGGTATGACATTACAAGCTTGGCACACCTGTATTTGGGGAGTTTCTCCCATTCTTCTCTGCAGATCCTCTCAAGCCCTGTCAGGTTGGATGGGGAGTGTCGCTGCACAGCTATTTTCAGGTCTCACCATAGATGTTCGATCTGGTTCAAGTCCGGGCTCTGGCTGGGCCTTAAGAACATTCAGAAACTTGTTCCCGAAGCAACTCCTGCATTGTCTTGGCTTTGTGCTTAGGGTCGTTGTCCTGTTGGAAGGTGAACCTTCACTCCAGTCTGAGGTCCTGAGATCAACAATCTCTATGTCCCGAGTAGTCTCCCTGCCTCTAAAAAACAACACCACAGCATGATGCTGCCACCACCATGCTTCACCGTAGGGATGGTGCCAGGTTTCCTCCAGACAGGACACTTGTCATTCTGGCCAAATAATTCAGTCTCTCTTGGTTTCATCAGACCAGAGAATCTCATTTCATCAGGTCTGAGAGTCTTTAGGAGACATTTGGTAAACTCCAAGCGGACTGTCATGTGGCTTTTACTGAGGAGTGGCTTCCGTCTAGCCACTATACCGTCTAGCCACTAAGGCCTGATTGGTGGAGTGCTGCTGCAGAGATGGTTGTCCTTCTGGAAGGTTCTCCAATCTCCACAGAGGAACTGGAGCTCTGTCAGTAACCATTGGGTTCTTGTTCACCTCCCTGACCAAGGCCCTTTGGCCGGGCGGCCAGCTCTAGGAAGAGTCTTGGTGGTTCCAAACGTATTTTTTGGTACCTTTCCATTTTTTGGTACCCTTCCCCAGATCTGTGCCGCAACACAATCCGGTCTGAGCTCTACGGACAATTAATTTGACCGCATGGCTTGGTTTTTGCTCTGATATGCACTGTGGGATCTTATATAGACAGGTGTGTGCCCATCCAAACCATGTCCAATCAATTGAATTTACCACAGGTGGACCTCCCAGTCAACATCTCAAGGATGATCAATGGAAACAGAATTAACCTGAGCTCAATTTATAGTCTCATAGCAAAGGGTCTGAAGCGGAGTCTGAGGGTTAGGATAATGAAGTCAGAGGGTTAGAATAATGTCTGTTTGATTCTCATCATGACCCAGAGAAATCCACTTTTCAATGACAAATCAAGACAGAGGGAAGTATCAGGTTTGGTTTCAGTTACCAAACATACAATATTGCACAAATCCCCTGTCTTGGTCACAGACAGTACTAGAATACAGGGTTGACCACACACAGTGATGTAGGAATCCAACGCCACAGACAGGGAAGGTTAATCAACAACACGGCTACAGACCACTGGACAACAGGATTGACAACAACACGGCTACAGACCACTGGACAACAGGATTGACAACAACAGGTCTAAAATAAATCACTGGATAACAGGGTTGACCAGGTCTATAGACCACTGGATAACAGGGTTGACCAGGTCTATAGACCACTGGATAACAGGGTTGACCAGGTCTATAGACCACTGGATAACAGGGTTGACCAGGTCTATAGACCACTGGATAACAGGGTTGACCACACCAAGTCCAAAACACCCATCACAGGGTTGAAACATGAGGAATTACAACACCATATTAATACCATTACACATGTCTATGTAGCAGGTTCATTTGACAGGGGAAGGGCACAATGATTAGGCCTAACAATCAGAATACAAGTCGCCAAGGCGGGTGGTCAAACGTGTGTGCGAGCGCGCGGTAAGTACAGCGGAAAATAGCTGACAAGTTGAATAACACCCATACCGCTGCACCACGTCAATACACACCACCAGACTGTGAAGGCCCTGAAATAACAGCACGTTAAAATAATAACCACAACCCCATGTTACACTGGAATATTCTCTGCCCTGCAGCAAGGCAGCCTTGTCACGGTATCTGTGTGTGTGTGTGTGTGTGTGTGTGTGTGTGTCGGTGTGTGTGTGTGTGTCGGTGTGTGTGTGTGTGTGTGTGTCGGTGTGTGTGTGTGTGTGTGTGTGTGTGTGTGTGTCGGTGTGTGTGTCGGTGTGTGTGTGTCGGTGTGTGTGTGTCGGTGTGTGTGTGTGTGTCGGTGTGTGTGTGTGTGTCGGTGTGTGTGTGTGTGTGTGTGTGGGTGTGTGTGTGTGTGTGTGTGGGTGTGTGTGTGTGTGTGTGTCGGTGTGTGTGTGTGTGTCGGTGTGTGTGTGTGTGTGTGTGTGTGTGTCGGTGTGTGTGTGTGTCGGTGTGTGTGTGTGTCGGTGTGTGTGTGTGTCGGGCTCATGAAGGTGAAATCATTGGGTAAAACTAGAACGTCCACTCACTCCATCCCCCATAACACCCAGGTTTACAAAAGCAACTTCCACACACGCCCTTTGGACACACAAATATGAGAGGACAAATAAGCGTTATGCTGAAACTAGGCACAATTGACTCCAAGGGGAATAACCAAGCAAAGTCTTAGAAAACAAAACTAACAGAAAGAGAAAACGCCTTGATATGGGAAGTATTGCTTCAGTATTGATTAACCCATCAACTACAGAGTTGACACTGGAAACAAAATGAGTGATTTATTAAAAACCTCAGATGAAAAGCAACATCACCCGAGAAACGTGCAGCCATGCAGAATGACAGGAATTAAGATTAGTGGGCTGTGATTGGCTGATGCCAGGGTTTTTGTCGTGTCTCTTTTCACAGGAAGCAATTTAAACATGGCCAGGGGCACAGAGAGAGAGAGAGAGAGAGAGAGAGAGAGAGAGACAGGGAGAGAGAGAGAGACAGGGAGAGACACAGAGAGAGAGAGAGAGAGACACAGAGGGAGAGACACAGAGAGGGAGAGACACAGAGGGAGAGACACAGAGGGAGAGACACAGAGGGAGAGACACAGAGGGAGAGACACAGAGGGAGAGACACAGAGGGAGAGACACAGAGGGAGAGACACAGAGGGAGAGACACAGAGGGAGAGACACAGAGAGGGAGAGAGACAGACAGAGGGAGAGAGAGAGAGAGTGGCAGAGAGAGAGAGAGTGGCAGAGAGAGAGAGCGAGAGAGTGGCAGAGAGAGAGAGCGAGAGAGTGGCAGAGAGAGAGAGCGAGAGAGTGGCAGAGAGAGAGAGCGAGAGTGGCAGAGAGAGAGAGTGAGAAATAGAGAGAGAGAGTGAGAAAGAGAGTGGCAGAGAGAGAGAGTGAGAAACAGAGAGACAGTGGCAGAGAGAGAGAGAGAGTGGCAGAGAGAGAGAGAGAGTGAGAGTGAGAGAGAAACAGAGAGAGAGACAGACAGAGAGGGAGAGTGAGAAACAAAGAGAGACAGAGTGGCAGAGAGAGAGACAGAGTGGCAGAGAGAGAGAGAGAGACAGAGTGGCAGAGAGGCAGAGAGAGAGAGAGAGAGAGAGAGAGAGAGAGAGAGAGAGAGAGAGATAATCTACATAGGTGTACAGAGGCCCATTATCAGCAACCATCACTCCTGTGTTCCAATGGCACGTTGTGTTAGCTAATCCAAGTATATCATTTTAAAGGGCTAATTGATCATAATTGATCCTTTTGCAATTATGTTAGCACTAGAGGTCGACCGACTATGATTTTTCAACGCCGATACCGATTATTGGAGGACCCAAAAAAGGCGATACCGATTAATCGGCCGATTTAAAAAAATATATATTTGTAATAATGACAATTACAACAATACTGAATGACACATATTTTAACTTAATATAATACATCAATAAAATCAATTTAGCCTCAAATAAATAATGAAACATGTTCAATATGGTTTAAATAATGCAAAAACAAAGTGTTGGAGAAGAAAGTAAAAGTGCAATATGTGCCATGTAAGAAAGCTAACGTTTAAGTTCCTTGCTCAGAACATGAGAACATATGAAAGCTGGTGGTTCCTTTTAACATGAGTCTTCAATATTCCCGGGTAAGAAGTTTTAGGTTGTAGTTATTATAGGAATTATAGGACTATTTCTCTCTATACAATTTGTATTTCATATACCTTTGACTATTGGATGTTCTTATAGGCACTATAGTATTGCCAGTGTAACAGTATAGCTTCCGTCCCTCTCCTCGCTCCTACCTGGGCTCGAACCAGGAACACATCGACAACAGCCACCCTCGAAGCAGCGTTACCCATCGCTCCACAAAAGCCATGGCCCTTGCAGAGCAACTACTCCAAGTCTCAGAGTGAGTGACGTTTGAAACGCTATTAGCGCACACCCCGCTAACTAGCTGGCCATTTCACATTGTTTACACCAGCCTAATCTCGGGAGTTGATAGGCTTGAAGTCATAAACAGTGCAATGCTTGAAGCACAGCGAAGAGCTGCTGGCAAAACGCACAAAAGTGCTGTTTGAATGAATGCTTACGAGCCTGCTGGTGCCTACCATCGCTAAGTCAGACTGCTCTATCAAATATCAAATCATAGACTTAATTATAACATAATAACACAGAGAAATACGAGCCTTAGGTCATGAATATGGTAGAATCTGGAAACTATCATCTCGAAAACAAAACGTTTATTATTTCAGTGAAATACAGAACCATATTTTATCTAACGGGTGACATCCCTAAGTCTAAATATTCCTGTTACATTGCACAACCTTCAATGTATGTCATAATTACGTAAAATTCTGGCAAATGAATTCGCAACGAGCCAGGCAGCCCAAACTGTTGCATATTCCCTGACTCTGCGTGCAGTGAACGCAAGAGAAGTGACACAATTTCACCTGGTTAATATTGCCTGTTAACCTGGATTTCTTTTAGCTAAATATGCAGGTTTAAAAATATATACTTCTGTGTTTTGATTTTAAGAAAGACATTGATGTTTATGGTTAGGTACACGTTGGAGCAACGACAGTCCTTTTTCGCAAATGCGCACCGCATCGATTATATGCAACGCAGGACACGCTAGCTAAACTAGTAATATCATCAACCATGTGTAGTTAACTAGTGATTATGATTGATTGATTGTTTTTTATAAGATAAGTGTAATGCTAGCTAGCAACTTACCTTGGCTTCTACTGCATTCGCGTAACAGGCAGGCTCCTCGTGGAGTGCAATGAGAGGCAGGTGGTTAGAGCGTTGGACTAGTTAACTGTAAGGCTGCAAGATTGAATCCACGAGCTGACAAGGTACAAATCTGTCGTTCTTCCCCAGAACAAGGCACTTAACCCACTGTTCCTAGGCCGTCATTGAAAATAAGAATGTGTTCTTAACTGACTTGTCTAGTTAAATAATTCCATTCCGATTAATAGGTCGACCTCTAGTTAGCACAGCTGAAAACTGTTGTTCTGGTTAAAGAAGCAATAAAACTGGCCTAGTTGAGTATCTGGAGCAACAGCATTTGTGGGTTCTATTACAGGCTCAAAATGGCCAGAAACAAAGATCTTTCTTCCGAAACTCGTTAGTCTTATTCTTGTTCTGAGAAATTAAGGCTATTCCATGCGAGAAATTGCCAAGAAACTGAAGATCTCGTACAACGCTCTGTACTACTCCCTTCACAGAACAGCACAGACTGTCTCTAACCAGAATAGAAAGAGGAGTGGGAGGCTCCGGTGCACAACTGAACAAGAGGACAAGTACATTTGAGTGTCTAGTTTGAGAAACAGACGCCTCACAAGTCCTCAACTGGCAGCTTCATTAAATAGTACCCGCAAAACACCCGTCTCAACGTCAACAGTGAAGAGGCGACTCCGGGATGCTGGCCTTCTAGGCAGAGTTCCTCTGTCCAGTGTCTGTGTTCTTTTGCCCATCTTAATCTTTTCTTTTTATTGGCCAGTCTGAGATATGGATTTTTCTTTGCAACTCCGCCTACAAGGCCAGCATCCTGAAGTCACCTCCTCACTTACTCAAGAGTTTTTATTTATTTTGACTATTTTCTCCATTGCAGAATAATAGTGAAGACATCAAAACTATGAAATAACACATGGAATCATGTAGTAACCAAAAAAAGTGTTAAACAAATCAAAATATATTTGTATATATATTTAAGATTCTTCAAAGTAGCCACACTTTACCTTGATGACAGCTTCACACACTCTTGGCATTCTCTCAACCAGCTTCATGAGGTAGTCATCTGGAATGCATTTCAATTAACAGGTGTGCCTTGTTAAAAGTTCATTTGTGGAATTTCTTTCCATCTTAATATGTTTTTTTATTGTTTTATTTAACTTTTATTTAACTAGGCAAGCCAGTTAAGAATTTTTTTTTATTTACAATGACGGCCTACCCCGGACGACGCTGGGTCAATCACGGCCGGATGTGATGAGCCAATCAGTTGCGTTGTGACAAGTTAGGGGGGGTTATACAGAAGATAGCCCTATTTTGTTAAAACCCAAGGCCATATTATGGCAAGAACAGCTCAAATAAGCAAAGAGAAACAACAGTCCATCATTACTTTAAGACACGAAGGTCAATCAATACAGAACATTTCAAGAACTTTGAAAGTTTCTTGAAGTTCAGTTGCAAAAACCATCAATAAGAAGAAGAGACTTGCTTGGGCCAAGAAACACGAGCAATGGACATTAGACCTGTGGAAATCTGTCCTTTGGTCTGATTGGGTCCAATTTTCTGATTTTTGGTTCGAACCGCCGTGTCTTTGAGAGACACGGTAATGTTGGACGGATGATCTCTGCATGTGTGGTTCCCACCGTGAAGCATGGAGGAGGTGGTTTTATGGTGTGGGTGCTTTGCTGGTGACACAGTCTGCGATTTATTTAGAATTCAAGGCACACTTAACCAGCATGGCTACCACAGCATTCTGCAGCGATACGCCATCCCATCTGGTTTGGGCAAAGTGGGACTACTATTTCAACAGGACAATGACCCAACACACCTCCAGGGTGTGTAAGGGCTATTTGACCAAGCGGGAGAGTGATGGAGTGGTGCATCAGATGAACTGGCCTCCACAACCTCCCGACTTCAACCAAATTGAGATGGTTTGGGATGAGTTGGACCGCAGAGTGAAGGAAAAGCAGCCAACAAGTGCTCAGCATATGTGGATACTCCTTCAAGATTGTTGGAAAAGCATTCCAGGTGAAGCTGGTTGAGAGAATGCCAAGAGTGTGCAAAGCTGTCATCAAGGCAAAGGGTGACTATTTGAAGAATCTCAAATATAAAATATATTTTGATTTGTCAAATACTTTTTATGTTACTACATGATTCCATATGTGTTATTTCATAGTGTTGATGTCTTCACTATTTTTCGACAATGTAGAAAATAGTACAAATAAAGAAAAACCCTTGAATGAGTAGGTGTTCGAAAACTTTTGACCGGTAGTGTATGTACTGCAATACAAGAGGTTACTCACACAGTACATTTATGTACTGCAATACAAGATGCTACTCACACAGTACATTTATGTACTGCAATACAAGATGCTACTCACACAGTACATTTATGTACTGCAATACAAGATGCTAGTCACACAGTACATTTATGTACTGCAATACAAGATGCTACTCACACAGTACATTTATGTACTGCAATACAAGAGGTTACTCACACAATACATTTATGTACTGCAATACAAGATGCTACTCACACAGTACATTTATGTACTGCAATACAAGATGCTACACACACAGTACATTTATGTACTGCAATACAAGATGCTACTCACACAATACATTTATGTACTGCAATACAAGATGCTACTCACACAGTACATTTTTTAAATTATTTTTTTAACCTTTATTTAACTAGGCAAGTCAGTTAAGAACAAATTCTTATTTTCAATGACGGCCTAGGAACAGTGGGTTAACTGCCTGTTCAGGGGCAGAACGACAGATTTGTACCTTGTCAGCTCGGGGGTTTGACCTTGCAACCTTCCGGTTACTAGTCCAATGCTCTAAGCACTAGGCTACCCTGCCGCCCCAATACAACATGCTACCCACACAGTACATTTATGTACTGCAATACAAGATGCTACTCACACAGTACATCTATGTATTACAAGAAGAGACAAAAGTCTTACCTCTCCCTGGAAACTCTTGAGCAGGGGAGCCACCTGTTTTCTTACATCCTGAAAGACATAGAAGAAACCGTTTAGAATGGATCGTATCCCAGAGTCACGGAGTACACTGATAAAACACACAGTACTAATCTATACTGTTGTTTTACATCATATAGTTTAACCCACACCTGGCATGAGCCTGTTTGACCACATCAACCCTGTCCATAGCACATTTTTCCACATTGAAAGCAACCTCTCCCCCACAGTCCCATTGCATGGCATTAGAGCATGAGTCAGTGATTTCTGATTAGATACCTAGTGAAGTGTGTATCTCTGAGAACATGCAAATCCACACACTGTCAGTTAGCTAGACTAAAGCCCTGTAGAGATGCAGTGGAGCATGCATTACACTACAGCACACTACAATACACCACAGTACATTACAGTACACTACAGCACACTACACCACAGCACACTACAATACACTACACCACAGTACATTACAGTACACTACACCACAGTACACGACAGTACAGCACACTACAATACACCACAGCACACGACAGTACAGCACACTACAATACACTACACCACAGTACATTACACTACACCACAGTACATTACAGCACACTACACCACAGTACATTACAGCACACTACACCACAGCACACTACACCACAGCACACTACACCACAGCACACCACACTACAATACACTACACCACAGTACACTACACCACAGTACACTACACCACAGTACAGCACACCACACTATACCACAGTACAGTACAGCACACTACACCACAGCACTACACCACAGCACACTACACCACAGCACTACACCACAGCACACTACACCACAGCACACGACAGTACAGCACACTACAATACAGCACACTACAATACAGCACACTACAATACAGCACACTACAATACAGCACACTACAATACAGCACACTACAGTACAGCACACCACACTACAATACACTACACCACAGTACATTACAGCACACTACACCACAGTACAGTACAGCACACTACACCACAGCACTACACCACAGCACACTACACCACAGCACTACACCACAGCACACTACACCACAGCACACGACAGTACAGCACACTACACTACACTACAATACAGCACACTACAATACAGCACACTACAATACAGCACACTACAATACAGCACACTACAATACAGCACACTACACCACAGCACACTACAGTACAGCACACTACAGTACAGCACACCACACTACAATACACTACACCACAGTACATTACAGCACACTACACCACAGCACACTACAATACACTACACCACACCACAGTACATTACAGCACACTACACCACAGCACACTACACCACAGCACACTACACCACAGCACACCACACTACAATACACTACACCACAGTACACTACACCACAGTACAGCACACCACACTATACCACAGTACAGTACAGCACACTACACCACAGCACTACACCACAGCACTACACCACAGCACACGACAGTACAGCACACTACAATACAGCACACTACAATACAGCACACTACAATACAGCACACTACAATACAGCACACTACAATACAGCACACTACAATACAGCACACTACAATACAGCACACTACAATACACCACAGTACAGCACACTACAATACACTACACCACAGTACAGCACACCACACTACACCACAGTACAATACAATACACTACACCACAGCACACTACACTACAGTACAGTACACTACACCACAGTACACTACACCACAGTACAGCACACTACACCACAGTACAGCACACCACACTACACCACAGTACAATACAATACACTACACCACAGCACACTACACTACAGTACACTACACCACAGCACACTACACCACAGTACAGCACACTACACCACAGCACACTACACCACACCACAGCACACTACAGTACAGCACACCACACTACAATACACTACACCACAGTACACTACACTACACCACAGTACACTACACTACAGCACAATAAACTACACTACAGTACACTACAGTACAGCACAATAAACTATCCTGTAAGGCTCCTGGCTAAAGATAGATACACTTTAGATCAGGAACACATGATGATACTAACTACCACAGTGGTGTGTGTGTGTGTGTACACTTATTTGACTGCCCCTGCTTAGGTCAGGTCCTGTATCCACCACGCTTGATTAGGTCAGGGCCTACAATCTTATTCATTGATGATCTAAAAGTCAAAACGGATTCTAGATCAGCAATCCTACTTGGAGATGTTTTGTGGGTAACGGGCCCTAGATAGTCACCCCCGTCCTGCTTCCCCCAGCCACACCCCCAGTTCTGTGAAGGACCCTGAGCAGCTTGAGTGCCCTAAGTTTCCACTAAACCCATTTTTTAAATTATTTTTTACATTTTAAATCAGCCCGTTTCTAATTTGGCTGAACAGACTAATTAGTTATTTACAACTAGCAGGAAGCATGCTGAAGGTCTACACATGGGAAAGACCTCATGTGCATCACTATAGACTGTTTATCATGCACGTGTGTGTGTATGCCAGAGCCTCCGTGTTCAACAGCTCCTCGGTCAACAGGGTCGACACAGTAAGATGGATGGCTGGGATGTGCATCCCGCCTCCCTTAGTCATCTGGAATTTCCCCCCCGCTGGTCAGTCTGGTTATCTGTCGGTCTATTTGGCTGGGAGGAGGATGAAGTGGTCCCTACCGACACTCGTCGAAGGTTCGTTTTAAGTCTTTCTACCCTGTAGTCAAGGTTAGGATTTTGGAGAGGGTTAAACTGCTTCCTGGAGCGTCTCGGCTCACTCCCTTAAAATAAATATATTCAATACCAGTCACAGAACACTGCACTTGGGCCATGGTTACGACGTCATCATGGCTTCGACTGCATTGTGGCATTACGGTGTCAGGCTCTCAGTAAAAGACGAAGACGAAAACTCGAATGTATTATTCACACATTAGATGAATTATAACACACTGCATCCCGTCTTCCTGAATCAACATTACCAGAAACACTCTGTCCATGAAGAGTACAGCTCAGTACTGAGGTGGTCTCCTGATGGCTGAATAATGAAGCAGACAGACTCATCTGGACGAGTCCAACCTGGTCTGATGTGGAAGATATCCAACCTGTCCTGATGTGGACGATATCCAACCTGGCCTGATGTGGACGATATCGAACCTGGCCTGATGTGGACGATATCGAACCTGGCCTGATGTGGACGATATCCAACCTGGCCTGGCGTGGACGATATCCAACCTGGCCTGGCGTGGACGATATCCAACCTGGCCTGGCGTGGACGATATCCAACCTGGCCTGGCGTGGACGATATCCAACCTGGCCTGGCGTGGACGATATCCAACCTGGCCTGGCGTGGACGATATCCAACCTGGCCTGGCGTGGACGATATCCAACCTGGCCTGGCGTGGACGAGTCCAACCTGGTCCGGCGTGGACGAGTCCAACCTGGTCCGATGTGGACGAGTCCAACCTGGTCCGATGTGGACGAGTCCAACCTGGTCCGATGTGGACGAGTCCAACCTGGTCCGATGTGGACGAGTCCAACCTGGTCCGATGTGGACGAGTCCAACCTGGTCCGATGTGGACGAGTCCAACCTGGTCCGATGTGGACGAGTCCAACCTGGTCCGATGTGGACGAGTCCAACCTGGTCCGATGTGGACGAGTCCAACCTGGTCCGATGTGGACGAGTCCAACCTGGTCCGATGTGGACGAGTCCAACCTGGTCCGATGTGGACGAGTCCAACCTGGTCTGATGTGGACGAGTCCAACCTGGTCCGATGTGGACGAGTCCAACCTGGTCTGGTGTGGACGAGTCCAACCTGGTCTGATGTGGACGAGTCCAACCTGGTCTGATGTGGACGAGTCTAACCTGGTCTGGTGTGGACGAGTCCAACCTGGTCTGGTGTGGACGAGTCCAACCTGGTCTGGTGTGGACGAGTCCAACCCTGATCTGATGTCCCTGGGTGATGCCTGTCATTCATATTCCTTTACCCAGCTCAATGTAACATCGATAGGTTTAGGCAACTACATGAGGTTGCTACAACCGACGGGCCCAGTGGCAATAAATTAATAAGACCAAAAGCGTATCTTGACTTGGAAGAGTTCCAGTGTTGGGTATCCATAGCCAGCTAGCTAACATAACATCCCTCTCTGTTGGATAGCCATAGCCAGCTAGCTAACATAGCATCCCTCTCTGTTGGATAGCCATAGCCAGCTAGCTAACATAACATCCCTCTCTGTTGGGTAGCCATAGCCAGCTAGCTAACATAACATCCCCCTCTGTTTTAGCCGGGTGTTGGAGTAGGTCAAATGTGAAATTTAAAAAAAAAAACTAATAGAGCACTCTCTCGCTCTCGCTTCTCCTTCAAAACTGTTCAACTAATGTCTTTCTCTCTTTGAGTCAACCACTCACCACATTTTATGCCCTGCAGTGCAAGCTAGCTGTAGCTGATGCTTTCAGTACTAGATTCATTCTCTGATCCTTTGATTGGGTGGACAACGTGTCAGTTCATGCGTCAAGAGCTCTGATAGGTTGGAGGACGTCCTCCAGAAGTTGTCATATTTACTGTATAAGTCTATGAAAGGGGCTGAGAACCATGAGCCTTCTAGGTTTTGTATTGGAGTCAATGTACCCAGAGGAGGACAGAAACTAGCTGTCCTCAGGCTACACCATGGTGCTATTAAAGCTACTGTAGACCTTCATTACAAAACAGTGTGTTTTAATCAATTATTTTGTGACATGTGAATATATTTAGCAGAGTTTTATCTAAAAATAATGACTTTAATGTTTCAACATTTTTATGAAATTCCCTTCCTCCTCTGAGGAGCCTCCACTGCTTGATACACACAGGAAACTGTTGAGCGTGAAACATCCAGCAGCATTGCAGTTCTTGACACTCAAACCGGTGCGCCTGGCACTTACTACCCTACCCCGTTCAAAGGCACTTCAATATTTTGTCTTGCCCATTCACCCTCTGAATGGCACACATACACAATCCATGTCTAATTGTGTCAAGGCTTAAAAATCCTTCTTTATTAACCTGTCTCCTCCCCTTTATCTACACTGATTGAAGTGGATTTAACAAGTGACATCAATAAGGGATCATAGATCTCACCTGGATTCACCTGGTCAGTCTATGTCATGGAAAGAGCAAGTGGTTCTAATGTTTTGTATCACTGGGATATTTGTAGGGCTGGGCGGTGTACCGTATTTTACTATATACCAGTATTGATACAAGGACCGGTTTGGGTTTTTACTTTACCTTCTATAACGGTATTTTAATGTTTGGTTTGTTAAAATGTGATACGCTGTGTATAATATCCGTTTTTATAGTTCACATCCCCACTTGAGTCATCCCTCTCGCTCTCCCCACGCCGCTTTCCACACAGACTCAAGGAGCGCATTTGTTGTTACTCCACCAGGAGATGCTTGCCTTCAGTCTGCATGGTCAGCACATGCAACAATGTTGTTTTCACTTTTCTTCTTAATGTAAATCCACAAGTGTTCTACAATTACACTATTCGTTTGTTTCTTGCATCTGCAAACAGATAACTTTGCTAAATCCCTGTTAGACGCTAATGCTAATTGCTAAGTTAGCTGTCTAGATAGCAAAAAAAAAATGTACTGAATCAGATCAAGCGTAGCTAGTTACACAGCCTGATACCAGTGATGGTGTAGGTCTAAATCAGCAGGTTGTTTGTGCAACGGTATCTTCTAAATCAAAAGAGGAACAGGCGAAAAAAATGAATTTGTTGGCTATATGTTGAAACATGCCAAAGATTATAGGCTCTCCTAGGAAACACTGACCAACACTTTGGTTCCTACCCTGCCACAATAACTCCTCCCTGGCATTTTCATTTGTTGTCATGTCAAACACTGTATTCAAAGTGCCCACTACTGTAGAATAAACATTCTATTTCCGTGATTCCAACAGTTCACCCAAGTGTTTTGCTCTAAAATCACAAGTCAAATTTAACAGTTTGTTAAAAAGAAGGCCTAAATTGTTTAACAGCCATTCGTGGCAGTGTGAAATTATCTCAACTGAGTGCAAGAAATTGCAGGAAATGATTTTTGGTTGAATATAAAACAAATAAGAATGAAGAAAGACCCATTGAAATCACTTGCCACCCCCAGGGGCACGTACTGCTCATAAAGCTCATATTGAACATGTATTATTCAAAAACATAAAATAACATCAATTTTGAAAAAAATACCTTGATACTATATTATGGTCATATTACCCAACCCTAGTTATTTGAGAGGACTTCAGAGCCCCCTCATCTCCTATCTGGGAGGATCGTGTCACTCTCCTACCAGGGTCAGATTCCTCTCCCTTCCTCCGGCCCCACCGCCTACATACCACAGACCACTCAGATGCCCAAAGAACACCCCCTAAAACAAGGGCTTGTTACTGTGATGATTACATGTGTGCGCGTGTCTGTCTGACTGTCTTCCTGCGTTTATATGCTTGTAGCTATTGTGTGGTCCCCCCCTGTCTATTTCTGACCTGAATCAGTGTGTCCTGGGTGTTCCTGTGCTCCTTTGTTTGGTGTGTGTTGCTTTGTGTGTGACATAAGTTAATAGGAAGGAGGGGACATGAGGTGGGAGGGGGGGGGGGGGTAAAGAGACACCTGTCTCTCCAGTCCTCACAGACACAGCCCCATCCTATCCTAGCCTATAGAAATATATAGTCCTACATCATTCACGTCATTATAAATTCTTCATTAGTGCGACACTCCCGATAACAACAACCCTCCTTTGTTTCCAGTCTGTGTTTGATCAGTTAAGTTGCCTTGGAAACACACACACACACACACACACACACACACACACACACACACACACACAGAGACAATTCCCAGGGGCGTCGCCGGGAGAAACGAGACTAACATAATTCCCTCATGATTCCACACAGCAGGACTGTCACATAACACATTCAACACGGAACCAAATAGGTCATACAATCCAGACGACTGGGGGACATTTCTGTTCGGTCTCTTCCCCGCGTTTGGAAAAAGGAAGCACTATTTTGGGAACTTTTGCAAGTCTATAATTTTCCCCCGTCGCCCCCGGCGATATTCCCATTAAAAGCATGTCCAACGGGGCGATGTTGAAAGCAGCAAGAGAAGAAAGAAGCAACTGATAAGTATCGTTTTAGCAACATTAACCGTTATTTAAAAATACACCCCACAACCATTTTCACTTTTTTTTTTTATAGCCACTGCAGTAAATAAAACCTAATAAAATGTTTGGGAATAACGGCGATTTAAGGCCATTTTTTTTTTTATAGCAATATAGAGTGGGAAAGCAGCTGAGGGTTTGGACAAATAATAGCCACTGCAGTAAATGAAACCTAATAAAAAACATCTGTCTACTTCAGGAATAGTGTGCCAGAGCCAAACAGAGCTACAGGGGGCCTATATGCAGATAAGCCATTTGTCACACGGGCCACCCATCATTCACTCTGAACTGGACTGTGTGTTTACAGGCAGTAGGGCCACCCATCATTCACTCTGAACTGGACTGTGTGTTTACAGGCAGTAGGGCCACCCATCATTCACTTTGAACTGGAATGTGTGTTTACAGGAAGTAGGGCCTGTCATCATTCACTATGAACTGGACTGTGTGTTTACAGGAAGTAGGGCCTGTCATCATTCACTATGAACTGGAGTGTGTTTACAGGCAGTAGGGCCTGCCATCATTCACTCTGAACTGGACTGTGTGTTTACAGGCAGTAGGGCCTGCCATCATTCACTATGAATTGGACTGTGTGTTTACAGGCAGTAGGGCCTGCCATCATTCACTCTGAACTGGACTGTGTGTTTACAGGCAGTAGGGCCTGTCATCATTCACTATGAACTGGAGTGTGTTTACAGGCAGTAGGGCCTGCCATCATTCACTCTGAACTGGACTGTGTGTTTACAGGCAGTAGGGCCTGCCATCATTCACTATGAATTGGACTGTGTGTTTACAGGCAGTAGGGCCTGCCATCATTCACTCTGAACTGGACTGTGTGTTTACAGGCAGTAGGGCCTGTCATCATTCACTCTGAACTGGAGTGTGTTTACAGGCAGTAGGGCCTGTCATCATTCACTCTGAACTGGACTGTGTGTTTACAGGCAGTAGGGCCACCCATCATTCACTATGAATTGGACTGTGTTTACAGGCAGTAGGGCCTGCCATCATTCACTCTGAACTGGACTGTGTGTTTACAGGCAGTAGGGTCTGTCATCATTCACTATGAACTGGACTGTGTTTTTACAGTAGCAATTGTGTGACTTTAGACCACTAGAATGTCTTAGCCAAAAGCCCCCCAAAAAATACCCCCTGAATGGATTTCTGCTAATATGTAAAACACCACGGGAGTTGTCTTACATTTGGGAACTTTAAAGTCCTATTGATCAAACAACCATGAAAAGGTAGACTCTCTCCCTCCCTCAGTTGCCTACGCACAACAACAACAAGATCAACAACTAATAATGTCAGCCAGTGAGATGAGCTAAAATCTAAAAATGAGGGAGCACTAGATAAATCCTCTCCAACTGTTTTAGCTTGTAGTTGGCCCGTCAAATTTGGCCTGATAAACGATGGGGAATAGTAGCCGGGTGGCCCTTCAGCAGCTTGCCAGCCAAATCATGTTTTAATAACTGAATGGGAACTTGCCTCCCTCCCTGCGCATTTGATCGACAGGTGTCTGATATATTTAGAATTCAAAGCACACTTAACCAGCATGGCTACCACCGCATTCTGCAGCGATACGCCATCCCATCTGGTTTGCACGTGGTGGGACTGTGATTTGTTTTTCCAACAGGACAATTGACCCAAAACACACCTCCAGGCTGTGTAAGGGCTATTTGACCAAGAAGGAGAGTGATGGAGTGCTGCATCAGATGACCTGGCCTCCACAATCACCCGACCTCAACCCAATTGAGATGCTTTCAGATAAGTTGGACTGTAGAGTGAATGACAAGCAGCCAACAAGTGCTCAGCATATGTGGGAAATCCTTCAAGACTATTGGAAAAGCATTCCTCATGAAGCTGGTTGAGAGAATGCCAAGAGCGTGCAAAGCTGTCATCAAGGCAAACAAAGGGTGGCTACTTTGAAAAATATAAAATATAAATCAATTATTTCGCAAGAAGAATTACATTTTGTAAATTATCATTTTGGATTTTAATGAGAAAGTGCTTGATGTGAAGTTAAACATAGAAAAAAACAGAAGGAGTTTGGATGAACCTTCCCTCCATATAGAAATTAAATGACTCGACATCTACATAAGTTGAACGAATTGTGCTAAGAGTAATTTGATTCTAAAATAAGCTATAATACATAAGTATTAATCAATAATGCATGAGTTCTGTTAGTACGTGGTTCCAACAGGGAACAGGGTTCCAACTAAAGAGATATTCTTTTTAAAAGTAAACACTTGAGGCCTCTGTGCAGGGAACGTAGGTGTACTCAACATAGTGCTCTGTGTCAGTGGTCAGCCTAGCTATATGATAACATGGTGCTCTGTGTCAGTGGTCAGCCCAGCTGTATAAGAACACGGTGCTCTGTGTCAGTGGTCAGTGGTCAGCCTAGCTGTATGATAACATGGTGCTCTGTGTCAGTGGTCAGCCTAGCTGTATAAGAACACGGTGAACTGTGTCAGTGGTCAGTCTAGCTGTATGATAACATGGTGCTCTGTGTCAGTGGTCAGCCTAGCTGTATAAGAACACGGTGCTCTGTGTCAGTGGTCAGTGGTCAGCCTAGCTGTATGATAACATGGTGCTCTGTGTCAGTGATCAGCCTAGCTGTATGAGAACATGGTGCTCTGTGTCAGTGGTCAGTGATCAGCCTAGCTGTATGAGAACATGGTGCTCTGTGTCAGTGATCAGCCTAACTGTATGAGCACATGGTGCTCTGTGTCAGTGATCAGCCTAACTGTATGAGCACATGGTGCTCTGTGTCAGTGGTCAGTGATCAGCCTAGCTGTATGATAACATGGTGCTCTGTGTCAGTGATCAGCCTAGCTGTATGAGAACATGGTGCTCTGTGTCAGTGATCAGCCTAACTGTATGAGCACATGGTGCTCTGTGTCAGTGATCAGCCTAGCTGTATGGAGAACATAGTGCTCTGTGTCAGTGGTCAGCCCAGCTGTATGAGAACATGGTGCTCTGTGTCAGTGGTCAGTGATCAGCCTAGCTGTATGAGAACATGGTGCTCTGTGTCAGTGATCAGTGATCAGCCTAGCTGTATGAGAACATGGTGCTCTGTGTCAGTGGTCAGCCTAGCTGTATGAGAACATGGTGCTCTGTGTCAGTGGTCAGTGATCAGCATAGCTGTATGAGAACATGGTGCTCTGTGTCAGTGGTCAGCCTAGCTGTATGAGAACATGGTGCTCTGTGTCAGTGGTCAGTGATCAGCCTAGCTGTATGAGAACATGGTGCTGTGTCAGTGGTCAGTGATCAGCCTAGCTGTATGAGAACATGGTGCTCTGTGTCAGTGGTCAGCCTAGCTGTATGAGAACATGGTGCTCTGTGTCAGTGGTCAGTGATCAGCCTAGCTGTATGAGAACATGGTGCTCTGTGTCAGTGATCAGTGATCAGCCTAGCTGTATGAGAACATGGTGCTCTGTGTCAGTGGTCTGCCTAGCTGTATGAGAACATGGTGCTCTGTGTCAGTGGTCAGTGATCAGCCTAGCTGTATGAGAACATGGTGCTCTGTGTCAGTGATCAGTGATCAGCCTAGCTGTATGAGAACATGGTGCTCTGTGTCAGTGGTCAGCCTAGCTGTATGAGAACATGGTGCTCTGTGTCAGTGGTCAGCCCAGCTGTATGAGAACATGGTGCTCTGTGTCAGTGGTCAGTGGTCAGCCTAGCTGTATGGAGAACATGGTGCTCTGTGTCAGTGATCAGTGATCTGCCTAGCTGTATGAGAACATGGTGCTCTGTGTCAGTGGTCAGCCTAGCTGTATGGAGAACATGGTGCTCTGTGTCAGTGGTCAGTGGTCAGCCTAGCTGTATGGAGAACATGGTGCTCTGTGTCAGTGGTCAGCCTAGCTGTATGGAGAACATGGTGCTCTGTGTCAGTGGTCAGTGGTCAGCCTAGCTGTATGAGAACATGGTGCTCTGTGTCAGTGGTCAGCCTAGCTGTATGAGAACATGGTGCTCTGTGTCAGTGATCAGCCCAGCTGTATGAGAACATGGTGCTCTGTGTCAGTGATCAGCCTAGCTGTATGAGAACATGGTGCTCTGTGTCAGTGATCAGTGATCTGCCTAGCTGTATGAGAACATGGTGCTCTGTGTCAGTGGTCAGCCTAGCTGTATGGAGAACATGGTGCTCTGTGTCAGTGGTCAGTGGTCAGCCTAGCTGTATGGAGAACATGGTGCTCTGTGTCAGTGGTCAGCCTAGCTGTATGGAGAACATGGTGCTCTGTGTCAGTGGTCAGCCTAGCTGTATGAGAACATGGTGCTCTGTGTCAGTGATCAGTGATCAGCCTAGCTGTATGAGAACATGGTGCTCTGTGTCAGTGGTCAGTGATGAGCCTAGCTGTATGGAGAACATGGTGCTCTGTGTCAGTGGTCAGTGGTCAGCCTAGCTGTATGAGAACATGGTGCTCTGTGTCAGTGGTCAGCCTAGCTGTATGAGAACATGGTGCTCTGTGTCAGTGGTCAGCCTAGCTGTATGAGAACATGGTGCTCTGTGTCAGTGGTCAGTGATCAGCCTAGCTGTATGAGAACATGGTGCTCTGTGTCAGTGGTCAGTGGTCAGCCTAGCTGTATGAGAACATGGTGCTCTGTGTCAGTGGTCAGTGGTCAGCCTAGCTGTATGGAGAACATGCTGCTTTCTATATTCACGGTGACCTTTCAAAATGGTTGAATCCTTCTAAACGGTAATGTGATTTGTGGATTCAAATAAAGCATTTAAAACGTGTGTCACCTCCGGTGTGTTCTTCTTGAAGTCGCGGCTCTGGTCGATGAGTTTCTTCCTGGACTGTTCGCTCTCATCCTGTCTGTTGGCGAGCTGTGTGGCGGTGGCGTCTAGTTCTCTCTGAAACACACACACACACATTTTGTTAGAGACATAGGATAAGGGCTTGATTTAAGATTGGGAAGTAGAATAATCCCCTCGGATGAAGAGCTCCCCCACCCATCCCCTCGGATGAAGAGCTCCCCCACCCATCCCCTCGGATGAAGAGCCCCCCCACCCATTCCCTAGGGTGAACTCTGCTGGCACAGCATCATTGACATGAGAACACAACTTTATGACATTAAATGCCACTAGTCTATGCCTTAATGTTAGAGCAGCCTTTTCCAGACCCCCAACCCTCTCCCCCAGCGGTCTTGAGAGGAGCCCTCTCCCCCAGCGGTCTTGAGAGGAGCCCTCTCCCCCAGCGGTCTTGAGAGGAGCCCTCTCCCCCAGCGGTCTTGAGAGGAGCCCTCTCCCCCAGCGGTCTTGAGAGGAGCCCTCTCCCCCAGCGGTCTTGAGGAGAGCCCTCTCCCCCAGCGGTCTTGAGGAGAGCCCTCTCCCCCAGCGGTCTTGAGGAGAGCCCTCTCCCCCAGCGGTCTTGAGAGGAGCCCTCTCCCCCAGAGGTCTTGAGAGGAGCCCTCTCCCCCAGAGGTCTTGAGAGGAGCCCTCTCCCCCAGAGGTCTTGAGAGGAGCCCTCTCCCCCAGAGGTCTTGAGAGGAGCCCTCTCCCCCAGCGGTCTTGAGAGGAGCCCTCTCCCCCAGAGGTCTTGAGAGGAGCCCTCTCCCCCAGAGGTCTTGAGAGGAGCCCTCTACTTACTACAAGTTCAGATAGCTGGCCGCTAAACTATTCGGTAGATGAAAACTGAAGCAGAAAAGGTACATAGTGAGCACTACGTCATCCCTGATTTGAAATCACAAGTCAGTCTGGTGGAATCACCACTGCTGGGAAAATGCTCATTTTCTTTATACGCCATTTTAATGGAAAACCTAGCTACTGAGCACAAAAAAACCTAGCGACTGAGCACAAAAAAACCTAGCGACTGAGCACAAAAAAACCTAGCGACTGAGCACAAAAAAACCTAGCGACTGAGCACAAAAAAACCTAGCGACTGAGCACAAAAAAACCTAGCGACTGAGCACAAAAAAACCTAGCGACTGAGCACAGAAAAACCTAGCTACTGAGCACAAAAAAACCTAGCTACTGAGCACTTGGTTACAATTCTAACTGTGGGACAAATGCACACACATAAAGACAGGCAGGTCTATAGTACACTGCTCAAAACAATAAAGGGAACACTAAAATAACACATCCTAGATCTGAATGAATGAAATATTATTATTAAATACTTTTTTCTTTACATAGTTGAATGTGCTGACAACAAAATCACACAAAAATTATCAATGGAAATCAAATTTATCAACCCATGGAGGTCTGGATTTGGAGTCACACTCACATTTAAAGTGGAAAACCACACTACAGGCTGATCCAACGTTGATGTAATGTCCTTAAAACAAGTCAAAATGAGGCTCAGTAGTGTGTGTGGCCTCCACGTGCATGTATGACCTCCCTACAACGCCTGGGCAAGCTCCTGATGAGGTGGCGGATGGTCTCCTGAGGGATCTCCTCCCAGACCTGGACTAAAGCATCCGCCAACTCCTGGACAGTCTGTGGTGCAACGTGGCATTGGTGGATGGAGCGAGACATGATGTCCCAGATGTGCTCAATTGGATTCAGGTCTGGGGAACGGGCGGGCCAGTCCATAGCATCCATGCCTTCCTCTTGCAGGAACTGCTGACACACTCCAGCCACATGAGGTCTAGCATTGTCTTGCATTAGGAGGAACCCAGGGCCAACCAAACCAGCATATGGTCTCACAAGGGGTCTGAGGATCTCATCTCGGTACCTAATGGCAGTCAGACTACCTCTGGCGAGCACATGGAGGGCTGTGCGCCCCCCCCCCAAAGAAATGCCACCCCACACCATGACTGACCCACCGCCAAACCGGTCATGCTGGAGGATGTTGCAGGCAGCAGAACGTTCTCCACGGCGTCTCCAGACTCTGTCAAATGTGCTCAGTGTGAACCTGCTTTCATCTGTGAAGAGCACAGGGCGCCAGTGGCGAATTTGCCAATCTTGGTGTTCTCTGGCAAATGCCACACGTCCTGCACGGTGTTGGGCTGTAAGCACAACCCCCACCTGTGGACGTCGGGCCCTCATACCACCCTTATGGAGTCTGTTTCTGACCGTTTGAGCAGACACATTTGTGGCCTGCTGGAAATCATTTTGCAGGGCTCTGGCAGTGCTCCTCCTACTCCTCCTTGCACAAAGGCGGAGGTAGCGGTCCTGCTGCTGGGTTGTTGCCCTCCTACGGCCTCCTCCACGTCTCCTTATCTATTGGCCTGTCTCCTGGTAGCGCCTCCATGCTCTGGACACTACGTTGACAGACACAGCAAACCTTCTTGCCACATCTCGCATTGATGTGCCATCCTGGATGAGCTGCACTACCTGAGCCACTTGTGTGGGTTGTAGACTCCGTCTCATGCTACCGCTAGAGTGAAAGCACCGCCAGCATTCAAAAGTGACCAAAACATCAGCCAGGAAGCATAGGAACTGAGAAGTGGTCTGTGGTCTCCACCTGCAGAACCACTCCTTTATTGGGGGTGTCTTGCTAAATGCCTATAATTTCCACCTGTTGTCTATTCCATTTGCATAACAGCATGTGAAATGTATTGTCAATCAGTGTTGCTTCCTAAGTGGACAGTTTGATTTCACAGAAGTGTGATTGACTTGGAGTTACATTGTGTTGTTTAAGTGTTCCCTTTATTTTTTTGAGCAGTGTATTTTCTCCCCCCCTCCACGTCTTCTCCTCCCCTCCACGTCTTCTCCTCCCCGCTCCGTCTTCTCCTCCCCGCTCCGTCTTCTCCTCCCCGCTCCGTCTTCTCCTCCCCGCTCCGTCTTCTCCTCCCCTCTCATCCTTCTCCTCCCCTCTCCTCTCCATCTTCTTCTCCTGCCCCCTCTCCTCCTTCTCACCCAGGAGAGTGATTATGCTGCTGGTCATTACGCTAACTAAACACACAACTAATGACTTAAATATTAAGTGATTTCTTCTAGATATATTACCATAGGGGCCCATAGAGGCCAATCTACAGCATCCCTAGACACACAAAAACCCACACACCAAATTTCGGTCTAAACTCCTGCAATGGGAATACCAGCATAGATTTTTCCATCAAGCTAAATGATTAATCCCAACCACCCATCCATCCTATTCTATCCCAGATCCATCTCTTCCCAGCCCAGATCCCAGTGGGTGTAAAGCCAGACAGATCTCAGTCCAGATCCCAGTGGGTGTAAAGCCAGACAGGTCTCAGTCCAGATCCCAGTGGGTGTAAAGCCAGACAGATCTCAGTCCAGATGCCAGTGGGTGTAAAGCCAGACATATCTCAGTCCAGATCCCAGTGGGTATAAAGCCAGACAGATCTCAGTCCAGATGCCAGTGGGTGTAAAGCCAGACAGATCTCAGTCCAGATCCCAGTGGGTGTAAAGCCAGACAGATCTCAGTCCAGATCCCAATGGGTGTAAAGCCAGACAGATCTCAGTCCAGATCCCAGTGGGTGTAAAGCCAGACAGATCTCAGTCCAGATCCCAGTGGGTGTAAAGCCAGACAGATCTCAGTCCAGATCCCAGTGGGTGTAAAGCCAGACAGATCTCAGTCCAGATCCCAGTGGGTGTAAAGCCAGACAGATCTCAGTCCAGATCCCAGTGGGTGTAAAGCCAGACAGATCTCAGTCCAGATCCCAGTGGGTGTAAAGCCAGACAGATCTCAGTCCATGCTCTGGAGCCTGGTGTTGTCACCAAGGAGCGTTCGGACTGTCGGGACCAGGTTTCAGCTGCTGCCAAACGCCGACATCCTTCCTCCCATAGATGGTCTGCCTGTACAAGCACCACCTGAACTGGACACAGCTAGACAAACTAATATTTTTGCGTCCTACTGCTCAGCCACTTTACCCCTGACTGTATGGATATAACTACCTCATCTATCACTGATACCATTATTGATATTGTTCTTGTTCATACTGTATTTATTTTTATTTATATTGACCCTATTTATTTCTGATATTACTACCACGCAAGTAACCATTCGGCTGTACCGTATACACCTTCTGTAGAGACCCATCCACTCAGCAAGACTTAGCAAAATGTTGCTATATAAAAATGAATTTTGGTATGTGTGGTCGTAACATGATTTTGTGACATACCACAACAATATCATGTGGTCGTATCAAGTGATCACCACATAAAAGCATGGCGCATGCATCTGTTTATGTACTGTACATGTGCACCTCCCACAGGTGTCAACTCGGGTGTCAACTCGGGTGTCAACTCGGGTGTCAACTCGGGTGTCAACTCGGGTGTCAACTCGGGTGTCAACTCGGGTGTCAACTCGGGTGTCAACTCGGGTGTCAACTCGGGTTGCATGGCCTTAACTTATGTATGGAATACTATGTTACATTATATAAAGTATGCTAATATACTGGTGTGAAGGCATTTCAGTGGTGTAAAAATACTTTAAAAAGTACTTTACTGTACTTTACTACTTATATTTTTGGCTACTTTTACTACAATATGAAAGAAAATAATGTACTTTATATTCCATACATTTTCCCTGACACCCAAAAGTACTCAATACATTTTGACAGGATAGTTGTCCAATTCACACACTTATCAAGAGAACATCCCTGGTCATCCCTACTGCCTCTGATCTGGAGGACTCACTAAACAGAGAACATCTCTGGTCATCCCTACTACCTCTGATCTGGAGGACTCACTAAACAGAGAACCTCCCTGGTCATCCGTACTGCCTCTGATCTGGAGGACTCACTAAACAGAGAACATCCCTGGTCGTCCCTACTGCCTCTGATCTGGAGGACTCACTAAACAGAGAACATCCCTGGTCGTCCCTACTGCCTCTGATCTGGAGGACTCACTAAACAGAGAACATCTCTGGTCATCCCTACTGCCTCTGATCTGGAGGACTCACTAAACAGACAACATCCCTGGTCGTCCCTACTGCCTCTGATCTGGCAGACTTTCACTAAAGACAAACGCTTCATTTGTAAATGTTGTGCTGGATTGTGCCCCTGGATATCCGTCAATTTTTTTTTTAAACTTGTGCAGTCTGGTTAATGATAAGGAATTTGAAATTATTTATATTTTTACTCAAGTATGACAATTTGGTACTTTTTCCCATCAATTGATGTGGCTGGTGGTTATAGCATTTCGTTCACATGACCCATCAATTTAGACAAGTGTGTCTGGGTAAATTACTATCACTTTAAGTCTTAAGTCTTTACTACACTACTCACTGTTTACTACATGACCTCACATGTGAATCCTTAAAGAGATGGGCGGGGCTGGTTTAAGAGGGTGTGAACAATGACCTCACATGTGAATCCTTAAAGAGATGGGCGGGGCTGGTTTAAGAGGGTGTGAACGATGCTCAATGGGTGTACACAAAGAAGAGCTCTCCACTAGGTACCAAAACATTCAAAGGCCCTTTTCTCAAAAGTGAGGTTACAAGTTGATCAACTTTGAAAGCAGAATTACTTTCCCATTGTTCCTCAACGGTAGGTGTGTGATATGCCATGTTGTAGCTCTGAGTCTCTACTTTTATCTAATGTAAAAAAAAAACACAATTTCAAATTTTGCTACATAAGACCAATTTGAGCCGGTCAGTCACATATAAATGTGTCTGACTACCCAGCTTGGCCAGGCTCGTCTGGCTCGGTCTCAGAGTAGTAGGGCTTGTCTAGGTTAATTTGGGTCGGCCACAAACGCTGCTGGAACAGATTACCAATGTTCCCCAGAGAGACGGCAGCCACACCACAGCCAAACACTACCAGACATAGGCTATAGCTTAACGGCAGGGACAGATATAGCCTAGACAAGAGGGAGAAGGAGGGACAGATGGACAGAGGTTGAAAGAAGGAAAAGGAGGGTGTGAGGCTGCCATGTTGGAGAGCACCAGGAGGACTCCTGCACAGAATCTACAGATCTTTTCAAATGTCTGCTTTCTTTTCCCAAGGTGAGAAAAAAAAATAGAGGAAACCCACACACTGGTTATTGACAGTATCACTGCTCTGGCTGGTATCGCTGCTCTGGCTGGTATCACTGCTCTGGCTGGTATAACTGCTCTGGCTGGTATCACTGCTCTGGCTGGTATCACTGCTCTGGCTGGTATCACTGCTCTGGCTGGTATCACTGCTCTGGCTAGTATCACTGCTCTGGCTAGTATCACTGCTCTGGCTGGTATCACTGCTCTGGCTGGTATCACTGCTCTGGCTGTTATCACCAGCCAGAGCAGTGATACCGTGATACCAGGCCAGAGCAGTGATACCAGCCAGAGCAGTGATACCGTGATACCAGGCCAGAGCAGTGATACCAGCCAGAGCAGTGATACCAGCCAGAGCAGTGATACCGTGATACCAGGCCAGTGATACCAGCCAGAGCAGTGATACCAGCCAGAGCAGTGATACCAGCCAGAGTAGTGATACCAGCCAGAGCAGTGATACCAGTGATACCAGCCAGAGCAGTGATACCAGTGATACCAGCCAGAGCAGTGATACCAGTGATACCAGCCAGAGCAGTGATACCAGTGATACCAGCCAGATCAGTGATACCAGTGATACCAGCCAGATCAGTGATACCAGCCAGAGCAGTGATACCAGTGATACCAGCCAGATCAGTGATACCAGCCAGAGCAGTGATACCAGTGATACCAGCCAGAGCAGTGATACCAGTGATACCAGCCAGAGCAGTGATACCAGTGATACCAGCCAGAGCAGTGATACCAGCCAGAGCAGTGATACCGTGATACCAGGCCAGTGATACCAGCCAGAGCAGTGTGTGAGTTTCCTCTTTTTTCTCTCATCTTATTTCAAATGTTACCATGAACCTGCAACAAAAGATAGCTCAGATGTGCGAGGGCCTTTTTGAAAAATGTTTCCCCAAGGTCTCATTGTTATGCAAAGTACCAGTTCTACCAGGAATCTCCTTTTGGATCACCACTTCCCTGTACAGCCTATAGGCTACTGCCTGCCCTCCTCCTCAAGCGCAAACACATTGTGTTCACATGCATTAATCATTCAAGACTGTATAAATATGGATTCAAGCAAGGCGGAGAAGACAAGCTGCTTATTATTTCAAGTGACCATTAAAATGGAATCTGATTATCCACTGGCAACCCCCCCCCCCCCCCCCCCCCCCCCCCCCCCCCCCCCCACCACCACCACCACACACACACGGGTGGGGTGGGGGGGTATTCAACTCACGGTGCAGCCCAAGCGTATTACAGCATACAATTAGAATACAGAACTGGTTAGTGTACTGTGTTAGAATGGAGGGCCTTTTAGAAGGGTGGTTGTAGAGAAAAACATTTTCAAATACACCTGAGACGCTGTGACCCTCACCCCAGGCAAGAGAGCTACACTCAGGTCACGTTGTGTTTGTAATGGAAGGTTATATGCTAGGGATGTAGCGATTCACCGGTAACGCACCGGTAACCGGTTCTAACGTGCATCGGTTAAGATGCATCGGTCCACGGGAGCCCAAACCGATCTAAACGAACATAAGAAAACCGATTCAAAAGTTACGAATCACCGGTTCACTAAAAATGGTTTTACTCATAAATTGCTTTCTGTCTTATCTCAAAAATGTGACTCGTTTCTGTTCTTTCTAGGGAAACTAGGTGTACACTACTTCACAGGAAGTGCATTTGTGTCAGAAATGCCTTCTGGAACATGTGAACTTTCAGGTGCATTAATAACAAACTTGTATACCATCTCTAAATATAAACAAAATTATATGAAAATTGCGAGCCTAGTTGGTTTAGCCATGGAAAAAGACAGGAACTTTCCAGCTAACCATGATTGGCTGAGATAATGGGTGGGCTGGATATGCAGAGAGATGAGTTCAGATTGGTCTGCCATGTAGCATGTTTCTGTCTATAACATGAGCTGCTCAGTAGGTCAAATCAAATGTATTTATAAAGCCCTTCTTACATCAGCTGATATCTCAAAGTGCTGTACAGAAACCCAGCCTAAACCCCCAAACAGCAGGCAATGCAGGTGTAGAAGCACAGTGGTTAGGAAAAACTCCCTAGAAAGGCCAAAACCTAGGAAGAAACCTAGAGAGGAACCAGGCTGTGTGGGGTGGCCAGTCCTCTTCTGGCTGTGCCAGGTGGAGATTATAAACCTAGAGAGGAAACAGGCTATGAGGGGGCAGCCACACCACAGCCAAACACTACCAGACATAGGCTATAGCTTAACGGCAGGGACAGATATAGCCTAGACAAGAGGGAGAAGGAGGGACAGATGGACAGAGGTTGAAAGAAGGAAAAGGAGGGTGTGAGGCTGCCATGTTGGAGAGCACCAGGAGGACTCCTGCACAGAATCTACAGATCTTTTCAAATGTCTGCTTTCTTTTCCCAAGGCCTCTTCTGGCTGTGCCGGGTGGAGATTATAACAGAACATGGCCGAGATGTTCAAATGTTCATAGGTGACCAGCGGGGTCAAATAATAATAGGTGTAAGTCATTCTTTCTAGTGCAGATTTTTTTAAATATATATATATATATATATATATATCATAAAGTATATCATAAAGAACTGCAAAAGTGTTGCTAATGCTCTCCACTATCTGGAAGACGGAGTGTTTTGAAATCAGTGGAATGTCCGGTGGGAGCCGAGTATGATCGCTAAGGAGATTCGGGCTTTCGATTGCAAATATGCGGATGGAAGACGAAAAGAGAACCTGTCTTCGGATTACATCTTGCAACTAAGGGCAACCATGGTATCCCATGACAGAGAGGGAGAAGCGTTCATCCATGTATCCAGGTAAGAGAGTCTAGCTAGCTACATTTATAGATATGAAACTTTTCAAATTTTGTAAGAAAGTAGTTTTCATTGTAAGTTAAAACGTACGGTTAGCTCGCTAGCTAACGTTAAGTGTATGATCTGTGTAGTAATATTATTTGTATCTCAGAGTCATTTGCATTGCTAGTTATAGCCTAATGTTTCCTAGATAGCTAACATTGAAACCTAGTTGGTTTGCGTTATCTACCTTCAGATTCATGCAGGGTGGTAACGTTATGATTCGAGATTATGGTCCATTGTTTAGCTAGCTAAGTCTAAACAAAAAGACTCCACTATGCAACTAAACATTTCACTGTACCGTTTACAACTTCTGTATCCTGTGCATGTCACAAATAAACTTTGATTTTATTTGATATAGTGTGTTTACCAGAGATAATGTGAACAACAACAAGATCTGCACCAAAGTCAAATGAGGACGTTAGGCCGACGAGTCCAAGTTCTAAAATTCTCCAGCAGAAGCCCTGCTTTTATTTCAACACTATTTTAAGCTATTTTCTGTAACATGAAATAATGATCTTGTTTAGCTAAAAGTTAAGACTTTGTCCGCTCTATGATATGGCCATTATTTGAAATGGCTAGCCAGCTAACTTAACATTAGCTAGCTAGCTAACAAGCTAGAAATGAACTAAAACATTGTTTAGAAAGTTGCTTTTTTGTTGCCTGGCTAGCTAGATTGACATTTACTAAATACAATTTTTAAATGGATGGGTTTATTGGTGTTAAAAAAAACACACCAGTTATGCTATTTTGAACCACCTGTCATGCAGCCTGTCGCTTTTGTGTTTATACCTTTCCAAAACGACAAGTTCGACGTCGGACGATAATAGAATGTCCATGATGTCACTGCGATAACTATCTACGGACGTAGTATAAACCAGTCTTTAGTCTTGAAATGTGTGGTTGTTTAGTATGGCTACTGTAACCGTACTCCCTCTGTTTAGCACATGGCCTCATGTGAATTCTTAAAGAGATGGGCGGGGCTAAGACTTACGCTGGTGTTAAGGATTCTGAATGGGCGTAGATAAATAAGAACTCACTAGTAGGTGTACCAAATCATTCAACGAGCTATTTTCTAAAAAATGGGGTTACAAGTTTATCAACATTCAAAGCAGAATTACTTTCTCATTGCTCCTCAACTGTAGATGATATGTATGATATACCATTTTCTAGCCTTGAATCTCTACTTTTATCCAATGTAAATAAAATTTAAAAAAATACAAATGTTGCTACATGAGACCGAATGGAGTCGGTCGGTCACAAATAATTGACGCGTTCTCTCCTTCAGCCTATCCAACTTCTATGCATGTAACTAGGGATAACATTAATCTAAAAGTCAGATAAATGTGGTCACCGTGCGGGAGACAGCTGCTGGCACCAACAAGAGGTAGTAGGCCTACCCATAAACTTTCGTTATTGACCAAATACTTATTTTCCACCATAATTTGCAAATGAATGAATTAAAAATCCTACAATGTGATTTTCTGGATTTTTTTCCCTAATTTTGTCTGTCATAGTTGACGTGTACCTATGATGAAAATTACAGGCCTCTCTCATCTTTTTAAGTGGGAGAACTTGCACAATTGGTGGCAGACTAAATACTTTTTTGCCCCACTGTAGAGAGTGACAGTGCTGTGCTGGCTAGCCTGTCTATGGGGCTGTAGTTCCTCTGTGATATAGAGAAGCTGTGGTTTGTTGGGTCTGTTTATAAACAGAGATGCAAATCTGACAACAAAGGAGCAGCCGTCAGAGCTCACCTCACACAACCCGACGAGTAAACACAGGACTGAACCCAGACATCAGATGTCAGGCTGTGTGAAGTAAAACACAGGACCAAAGGAAAAAAATCAGTCAAATGAAATGCATTATGCCCTAATCTATGAATTTCACATGACTGGGAATACAGATATGCACCATATTCATGGTCACAGATACCTTAAATAAAAGGTAGGGGCGTGGATCAGAAAACCAGTCAGTATCTGGTGTGACCACCATTTTTCACATCTCCTTCACAGAGTTGATAAGGCTGTTGATTGTATCCTGTGGGATGTAGTTCCACTCTTCTTCAATGGCTGTGTGAAGTTGCTGGGTTATGGCAGGGAAGTGGAACACGCGGTCGTACATGTCGATCCAGAGCATCCCAAACATGCTCAACGTGTGAGATGTCTGGTGAGAATGCAGGCCATGGAAGAACAGACATTTTGTGTACCGATCTTAGCGACATTAGGCTGTGCATTATCATGCTGAAACATGAGGTGATGGTGGCGGATGAATGGCACGACAATGGGGCCTCAGGATCTCGTCACAGTATCTCGGTGCATTCAAATTGCCATCGATAAAATGAATTTGTGTTCATTGTCCGTAGCTTATGTCTGCCCATACCATAACCCCACCATGGGGCACTCTGTTAACACAACGTTAACATCAGCAAACCGCTCGCCCACGCGACGCCATATAAGCGGTCTACCATGTGCCCGGTACAGTTGAAACCGGGATTCCTCCATGAAGAGCAAACTTCTCCAGCGTGTCAGTGGACATCGACGGGGAGCATTTACCCACTGAAGTCGTTTACGACGCCAAACTAGAGTCAGGTCAAGACCCTGGTGAAGACGATGAGCACGCAGAGGAGTTTCACCGAGATGGTTTCTGACAGTTTATGCAGAAATTCTTTGGTGGTGTAAACCCCCAGTATCATCAGCTGTCCGGGTGGCTGGTCTCAGACGATCCCCCAGGTGAAGAAGCCTGATCTGGAGGTCCTGGGCTGGCGCGGTTACATGTGGTCTGCGGTTGTGAGGCTGGTTGGAAGTACTGCCAAATTCACTAAAACAATGTTGGAGGTAGACAAATTGAATATTAAATTATCTGGCAAAAGCTCTGGTGGACATTCCTGCAGCCAGCATGCAGATTGCATGCTCCCTGAAAACTTGAGACATCTGTGGCATTGTGTTGTCTGACAAAACAGCACATTTTAGAGTGGCCTTTTATTGTCCCCAGCACAAGTTGCACCTGTGTAATGATCATGCTGTTTAATCAGCATCTTGATATACCACACCTGCCAGGTGGATGGATTATCTTGGTAAAGGAGAAATGCTCACTAACAGGGATGTAAACAAATTTGTGCAAAACATTTGAGAGAAATAGGCTTTTCTGTGCATATTGAATATTTCTAGAAGAGACTGTCTTTCAGTAAAGAACTCTTTGCAAGGGGTAATTGACACGGAGGGTGACGTTAGCCATGTTTCCGTTAACTCGTCCAGTAATTTATTTTGTCGACATTTAGAAAGTTTGCATAGTTTGAGTGTTACGGTGCGTTTCCATTGACCGATCCTGGGTGTCAATAAAAAACCACTGATGTGATGACATCACACCAAAAAACAGAACAAAAACTAGTGTTGAATCAAAATGAAGAGGTTGAAGTGTTTTCCATTAAACATTTAGACAAATTACGAAATTAGCGACAGCCCGTATGTGCCCTCCCACATGCCTGCTTAATGTTTCAGGCAGCCCTGAAGGGCATACGGGCTGTCGCTAATTTCGTAATCTGTGGCATTGTGGTCCTCCCACCTATCTGTTTAATGTTTCAGGCAGCCCGTATGTCCTCCCACCTATCTGTTTAATGTTTCAGGCAGCCCGTATGTCCTCCCACCTATCTGTTTAATGTTTCAGGCAGCCCGTATGTCCTCCCACCTATCTGTTTAATGTTTCAGGCAGCCCGTATGTCCTCCCACCTATCTGTTTAATGTTTCAGGCAGCCCGTATGTCCTCCCACCTATCTGTTTAATGTTTCAGGCAGCCCGTATGTCCTCCCACCTATCTGTTTAATGTTTCAGGCAGCCGTATGTCCTCCCACCTATCTGTTTAATGTTTCAGGCAGCCCGTATGTCCTCCCACCTATCTGTTTAATGTTTCAGGCAGCCCGTATGTCCTCCCACCTATCTGTTTAATGTTTCAGGCAGCCCGTATGTCCTCCCACCTATCTGTTTAATGTTTCAGGCAGCCCGTATGTCCTCCCACCTATCTGTTTAATGTTTCAGGCAGCCCGTATGTCCTCCCACCTATCTGTTTAATGTTTCAGGCAGCCCGTATGTCCTCCCACCTATCTGTTTAATGTTTCAGGCAGCCCGTATGTCCTCCCACCTATCTGTTTAATGTTTCAGGCAGCCCGTATGTCCTCCCACCTATCTGTTTAATGTTTCAGGCAGCCCGTATGTCCTCCCACCTATCTGTTTAATGTTTCAGGCAGCCCGTATGTCCTCCCACCTATCTGTTTAATGTTTCAGGCAGCCCGTATGTCCTCCCACCTATCTGTTTAATGTTTCAGGCAGCCCGTATGTCCTCCCACCTATCTGTTTAATGTTTCAGGCAGCCCGTATGTCCTCCCACCTACCTGTTTAATGTTTCAGGCAGCCCGTATGTCCTCCCACCTATCTGTTTAATGTTTCAGGCAGCCTGTATGTCCTCCCACCTATCTGTTTAATGTTTCAGGCAGCCCGTATATGTCCTCCCACCTATCTGTTTAATGTTTCAGACAGCCCGTATGTCCTCCCACCTACCTGTTTAATGTTTCAGGCAGCCCGTATGTCCTCCCACCTATCTGTTTAATGTTTCAGGCAGCCCATATATGTCCTCCCACCTACCTGTTTAATGTTTCAGGCAGCCCGTATGCCCTCCCACCTATCTGTTTAATGTTTCAGGCAGCCCGTATGCCCTCCCACCTATCTGTTTAATGTTTCAGGCAGCCCGTATGTCCTCCCACCTATCTGTTTAATGTTTCAGGCAGCCCGTATGTCCTCCCCACCTCCTCCCACCTATCTGTTTAATGTTTCAGGCAGCCCGTATATGTCCTCCCACCTATCTGTTTAATGTTTCAGGCAGCCCGTATGTCCTCCCACCTACCTGTTTACTGTTTCAGGCAGCCCGTATGTCCTCCCACCTACCTGTTTACTGTTTCAGGCAGCCCGTATGTCCTCCCACCTACCTGTTTACTGTTTCAGGCAGCCCGTATGTCCTCCCACCTACCTGTTTACTGTTTCAGGCAGCCCGTATGTCCTCCCACCTACCTGTTTACTGTTTCAGGCAGCCCGTATGTCCTCCCACCTATCTGTTTAATGTTTCAGGCAGCCCGTATGTCCTCCCACCTATCTGTTTAATGTTTCAGGCAGCCCGTATGTCCTCCCACCAACCTGTTTAATGTTTCAGGAAAGCCAGCATGGAAAGAATACAGTAACTGACTGATAATTCTGATGTGCCAACATATTGGGGCGGCAGGTAGCCTAGTGGTTAGAGGCGGCAGGTAGCCTAGTGGTTAGAGGAGGCAGGTAGCCTAGTGGTTAGAGGCGGCAGGTATCCTAGTGGTTAGAGGCGGCAGGTAGGCTAGTGGTTAGAGGAGGCAGGTAGGCTAGTGGTTAGAGGAGGCAGGTAGGCTAGTGGTTAGAGGAGGCAGGTAGCCTAGTGGTTAGAGGAGGCAGGTAGGCTAGTGGTTAGAGGAGGCAGGTAGGCTAGTGGTTAGAGGAGGCAGGTAGGCTAGTGGTTAGAGGAGGCAGGTAGGCTAGTGGTTAGAGGCGGAAGGTAGCCTAGTGGTTAGAGGAGGCAGGTAGCCTAGTGGTTAGAGGAGGCAGGTAGCCTAGTGGTTAGAGGAGGCAGGTAGCCTAGTGGTTAGAGGAGGCAGGTAGCCTCGTGGTTAGAGGAGGCAGGTAGCCTCGTGGTTAGAGGAGGCAGGTAGCCTCGTGGTTAGAGGAGGCAGGTAGCCTCGTGGTTAGAGGAGGCAGGTAGCCTCGTGGTTAGAGGAGGCAGGTAGCCTCGTGGTTAGAGGAGGCAGGTAGCCTCGTGGTTAGAGGAGGCAGGTAGCCTCGTGGTTAGAGGAGGCAGGTAGGCTCGTGGTTAGAGGAGGCAGGTAGGCTCGTGGTTAGAGGAGGCAGGTAGGCTAGTGGTTAGAGAGGCAGGTAGCCTAGTGGTTAGAGGAGGCAGGTAGGCTAGTGGTTAGAGGAGGCAGGTAGCCTCGTGGTTAAGAGCGTTGAACTAGTAACCGAAAGGTTGCTAGATCGAATCCCCGAGCTGACAAGGTAAAAATCTGTCGTTCTGCCCCTGAACAGGCAGTTAACCAACTGTTCCTAGAACACCATTGAAAATAAGAATTTGTTCGTCACTGACTTGCCTAGTTAAATAAATAAATAAATAAATAAACATATTGCCAGGATCCATGCCTTGGTGAAATGTACACTCCTGTAGATCTTGAATGTCAGGACAATCCTTGTCCTGGCAAAGACATTTTATCTTATAGTTGGAAAAAAATACATTATTTCAAGCAGTAGGCATTCAGAATCCAAATGCAGAGCGGAGCATTACATGTCCCACACGTACCTTAACAATGATTTGGCAATTATAATTTATTCGAAAAACACTTTCTATCATTCGTAGCAATAAAGAAAGTTTGACAAAAGAAAAAAGCCAAACCCCTATTGAATGGATACAAACTTTAACGATCTTTTACGAAACGTCTAATTTCTGCCATGTCCATTACACATTGAATAAACCTGGGTCAATGGAATCCTGCCTACTGACAGTGAGGGTTCGTTGGGTTGGCCTCTTGCCTGGACTTCCTTGCAAGACTTTGAGAATTAAGTGGTTGGGGAGCAGAGGTAAAATACTTAATTTCACTGTGCTCATGTTTGAGACCAGAGATAGTTTAAATGAGTGTAATTCATTACTTCAGGTAACAAGCAATGAGTGTAATTTCTGAGACCTGTCTAAACCATTTCTGTGCTATTAGTTTGTTGGTACAGATACATTGAAAATATGAATCCTCTTAGCTGAGACTGGCTCACAGGACAATACATGATATGGGTAAATAGCAGGAAATGAGTAGGATGGTTTTAGTATGGTGGAAGTGTAACAAACTGTTGTGGGTCATAGGGGGTGAGGGGAGGCTGGAGAGGGGCGTAGAGGGAAACAGACAGGGGTAATTCATCCTCCCAAGGGCCAGATTTTTCATCCCTGCTTTTACCGAGCGGAACGGCTAGGATATTGAGATGGGATCAGAGGGTAGTGGGATGTTTCAGCAAAGATAAAGACCACATTACAAAACACAGACGCTTCCCCTCTCTACCAGGAAAACAGAGAGAGAACAGGGAGAGAGAGAGAGAGAAGAGAAAGAGAGCACAGAGAGAGATAAAGAACTATTGAGCCTCTCATCTCTGAATTAATTCCTCCATCCTGCCGAAAAGCCATTCTGTGTCACAGAGGAGATTAGGGACAAGAACAGAGATATGGGGCTAAAAAAAATGGAACCTGGGAGCAGGGAGAGGGTGCTATGGGGATTAGTCATCTCCAGATGATGAGCAGGGAGAGGGCGCTATGGGGATTAGTCATCTCTAGATGAGGAGCAGGGAGAGGGCGCTATGGGGATTAGTCATCTCCAGATGAGGTGCAGGGAGAGGGCGCTACGGGGATTAGTCATCTCCAGATGAGGAGCAGGGAGAGGGCGCTATGGGGATTAGTCATCTCTAGATGAGGAGCAGGGAGAGGGCGCTATGGGGATTAGTCATCTCTAGATGAGGAGCAGGGAGAGGGCGCTATGGGGATTAGTCATCTCTAGATGAGGAGCAGGGAGAGGGCGCTATGGGGATTAGTCATCTCCAGATGAGGAGCAGGGAGAGGGCGCTATGGGGATTAGTCATCTCCAGATGAGGTGCAGGGAGAGGGCGCTATGGGGATTAGTCATCTCTAGATGAGGAGCAGGGAGAGGGCGCTATGGGGATTAGTCATCTCTAGATGAGGAGCAGGGAGAGGGCGCTATGGGGATTAGTCATCTCCAGATGAGGAGCAGGGAGAGGGCGCTATGGGGATTAGTCATCTCTAGATGTGGAGCAGGGAGAGGGCGCTATGGGGATTAGTCATCTCTAGATGAGGAGGAGGAGCTACGGGGATTAGTCATCTCTAGATGAGGAGGAGGGAGAGGGCGCTATGGGGATTAGTCATATCTAGATGAGGAGGAGGAGGTATGGGGATTAGTCATCTCTAGATGAGGAGGAGGGAGAGGGCGCTATGGGGATTAGTCATCTCCAGATGAGGAGCAGGGAGAGGGCGCTATGGGGATTAGTCATCTCCAGATGAGGTGCAGGGAGAGGGCGCTATGGGGATTAGTCATCTCCAGATGAGGAGCAGGGAGAGGGCGCTATGGGGATTAGTCATCTCTAGATGAGGAGCAGGGAGAGGGCGCTATGGGGATTAGTCATCTCCAGATGAGGTGCAGGGAGAGGGCGCTATGGGGATTAGTCATCTCCAGATGAGGAGCAGGGAGAGGGCGCTATGGGGATTAGTCATCTCCAGATGAGGTGCAGGGAGAGGGCGCTATGGGGATTAGTCATCTCCAGATGAGGAGCAGGGAGAGGGCGCTATGGGGATTAGTCATCTCCAGATGAGGAGCAGGGAGAGGGAGCTATGGGGATTAGTCATCTCCAGATGAGGTGCAGGGAGAGGGCGCCCTAAGCAGAGAGTTGACCCTAAAGTGTAAATCTGGACCCTCTGTAGTTCTGACAGTCTATTAATGCTCTATCCCCAATTATAAACGTTCATCACTGGGATGGATTAGAGCAAAACACAAGCCCACCTCAGACGAGAGAACAACAAGCTAAACACAGGCTACACCGTGGAGGTGGAGTCAAGTCCACACAAAGATCAAATAGACACAGAGTTTATTTACAGACGATGGGATATGGGTGTTCTCATGAAGGGACTACGTGACTGTCTCACCCTTCTCAGTGGGTCTAACCTTACAATTACACACTGAATGCAACGCGATGGTTGAGTTCCTGCCCCGACTACAGTGATGACACAGGGCAGATCTTACAATGCCTGGATAGGTACAGTATTTAACATATCAGCCAGCGTCTAAAATTAACACCAGCAACCTGCCAAATGCGGGTAGATTTTGGCATTGACGGTTAAGGATGTCTAATTCACCAGCCACGTCGGCGGGTGGTCACACTCTGGGCTCTACAGTGCGAGCATTTCATAAAAAAATAAGACCCAAGTCAAGTATGGGCACAAGTGCAAGTTGAGATTTATAGCCAAATAAATTATGCAGTAGCTGTTTTTTCTGCTGTTTTGTTTCATATCTGGTAACGCACAAAGAAATCTCAACTCTAACTTCAAAGCTATCCCACCTCACGCAGCAACACTGCCTGTCTAGGGGGCCGTGAGCGCTGGGTGTTTGTGGTGAAAGATTTATTTTTAGACGCAATTTGCACAGGCATAAAAGTTGGTCTAATTTACTCGAAAGACTACTAAAAAGTGAGACTTTGTCCTCGTGTTTCTTGGCTATTTACATTGTTTTATTCACAAATGAGGTTGTTTTCCAATGCGAGTTTGCTTCCACTACTCGCAAAAAGAGAACTTTGCTGTCTACTAGTCAGATTCTTTACTAGTCGGTCGCCCCGTTACCAAGGTAACATTAAAGGGGCAGCTGAACATTTCACTCAATCAAAATGTATTTCACCTTTATTTAACCAGGTAAACCAGTTGAGAACAAGTTCTCATTTACAACTGCAACCTGGCCAAGATAAAGCATAGCAGTGTGACAAAAACAACAAGAGTTACACATGGGTATAAATAAACGTTGTCAATAACACAATAGAAAAGGCCTACTACGTACAGTGTGTGCAAATGTAGTTCTCTGAAGACAAAGGCACAGAATATAACATTTAATTGAGCATTATACCACATTACTTCTTATTAGTAATACATTTATTGTTTTAGATATTACTAAGCATGCCATTCGTTTTTTTTGTGTGTGTGTCATTAAGGCAAAATATATATATTGGCTGTTTAAAACTAAGTGGCTGGTAATTATTATTTTGTGGCTCTACCTGCCACAGTAGCTGGTACACTAAAAAGTTAATTTAAGGCCCTGATATCAGCTAATCACATCATAGGACATAGACAAGGCATGCAACCATTGGTTGATTCAATGCAATGCCGGCTCATCTAGTCGGGCAGGAACCAACACCACCTGCTGTGTGACTCACATAATACTGCTCATCTCACTGTGACAGACCCAGAGACAGACGGGCCGACCCAGAGAGAGACGGGCCGACCCAGGGACAGACGGGCCGACCCAGGGACAGACGGGCCGACCCAGAGACAGACGGTCCGACCTAGAGACAGACGGGCCGACCCAGAGACAGACGGGCCGACCCAGAGACAGACGGGCCGACCCAGGGACAGACGGGCCGACCCAGGGACAGACGGGCCGACCCAGAGACAACAGCTAGTCTGCATGCGGACTCTCAGAACGCTGACAATGAAACTGTTCACATTAATTCAGTCAGCATGGGATTGGTTTTAAATCAGTCGGCATGGGATTGGTTTTAAATCAGTCGGCATGGGATTGGTTTTAAATCAGTCGGCATGGGATTGGTTTTAAATCAGTCGGCATGGGATTGGTTTTAAATCAGTCGGCATGGGATTGGTTTTAAATCAGTCAGCATGGGATTGGTTTTAAATCAGTCAGCATGGGATTGGTTTTAAATCAGTCAGCATGGGATTGGTTTTAATTCAGTCAGCATGGGATTGGTTTTAATTCAGTCAGCATGGGATTGGTTTTAAATCAGTCGGCATGGGATTGGTTTTAAATCAGTCGGCATGGGAATGGTTTTAAATCAGTCGGCATGGGATTGGTTTTAAATCAGTCGGCATGGGATTGGTTTTAAATCAGTCGGCATGGGATTGGTTTTAAATCAGTCGGCATGGGATTGGTTTTAAATCAGTCAGCATGGGATTGGTTTTAAATCAGTCAGCATGGGATTGGTTTTAATTCAGTCAGCATGGGATTGGTTTTAATTCAGTCAGCATGGGATTGGTTTTAATTCAGTCAGCATGGGATTGGTTTTAAATCAGTCAGCATGGGATTGGTTTTAAATCAGTCAGCATGGGATTGGTTTTAAATCAGTCAGCATGGGATTGGTTTTAAATCAGTCAGCATGGGATTGGTTTTAAATCAGTCAGCATGGGATTGGTTTAATTCAGTCAGCATTAGATTCTGTTTTCTGTCGTCTTAGAAATATGCTGAAATTAGTCTAAAATGGTTACAAACGTTTCTATTAATTTGAGTTGAAGATCTATATATTTCTTGTGGGCATTCCTCCAGTCTGGAACTGAAATAGTTTAACACAGCCAGACAGTCGATGCTACTGTTTGTCTTATTTCTGAGTTTACACAGTGTTTTATTGACTGCTATTACCATTTCCATAGTGATACTGTCTGTTTTACTGCCGTTTCACAAAAGGATCTGAGAGAGTGAAAAACTAAAGAACACACTAACTCTCACAGACACACATACAGGTCTACAGTAGGACTAGGTTCCAGAGAGAGACAACAGACACACATACAGGTCTACAGTAGGACTAGGTTCCAGAGAGAGACAACAGACACACATACAGGTCTACAGTAGGACTAGGTTCCAGAGAGAGACAACAGACACACATACAGGTCTACAGTAGGACTAGGTTCCAGAGAGAGACAACAGACACACATACAGGTCTACAGTAGGACTAGGTTCCAGAGAGAGACAACAGACACACATACAGGTCTACAGTAGGACTAGGTTCCAGAGAGAGACAACAGACACACATACAGGTCTACAGTAGGACTAGGTTCCAGAGAGAGACAACACACACACATACAGGCCTACAGTAGGACTAGGTTCCAGAGAGAGACAACACACACACATACAGGCCTACAGTAGGACTAGGTTCCAGAGAGAGACAACAGACACACATACAGGTCTACAGTAGGACTAGGTTCCAGAGAGAGACAACAGACACATACAGGTCTACAGTAGGACTAGGTTCCAGAGAGAGACAACAGACACATACAGGTTTACGGTAGGACTAGGTTCCAGAGAGAGACAACACACACATACAGGCCTACAGTAGGACTAGGTTCCAGAGAGAGACAACACACACATACAGGCCTACAGTAGGACTAGGTTCCAGAGAGAGACAACAGACACACATACAGGTCTACAGTAGGACTAGGTTCCAGAGAGAGACAACAGACACACATACAGGTCTACAGTAGGACTAGGTTCCAGAGAGAGACAACAGACACACATACAGGTCTACAGTAGGACTAGGTTCCAGAGAGAGACAACAGACACACATACAGGTCTACAGTAGGACTAGGTTCCAGAGAGAGACAACAGACACACATACAGGTCTACAGTAGGACTAGGTTCCAGAGAGAGACAACAGACACACATACAGGTCTACAGTAGGACTAGGTTACAGAGAGAGACAACACACACACATACAGGCCTACAGTAGGACTAGGTTCCAGAGAGAGACAACACACACACATACAGGCCTACAGTAGGACTAGGTTCCAGAGAGAGACAACAGACACACATACAGGTCTACAGTAGGACTAGGTTCCAGAGAGAGACAACAGACACATACAGGTCTACAGTAGGACTAGGTTCCAGAGAGAGACAACACACACACAAACAGGTCTACAGTAGGACTAGGTTCCAGAGAGAGACAACACACACACATACAGGCCTACAGTAGGACTAGGTTCCAGAGAGAGACAACACACACACATACAGGCCTACAGTAGAACTAGGTTCCAGAGAGAGACAACACACACACATACAGGCCTACAGTAGGACTAGGTTCAAGAGAGAGACAACACACACACATACAGGTCTACGGTAGGACTAGGTTCCAGAGAGAGACAACAGACACATACAGGTTTACGGTAGGACTAGGTTCCAGAGAGAGACAACACACACATACAGGCCTACAGTAGGACTAGGTTCCAGAGAGAGACAACACACACATACAGGCCTACAGTAGGACTAGGTTCCAGAGAGAGACAACAGACACACATACAGGCCTACAGTAGGACTAGGTTCCAGAGAGAGACAACAGACACATACAGGCCTACAGTAGGACTAGGTTCCAGAGAGAGACAACAGACACACATACAGGTCTACAGTAGGACTAGGTTCCAGAGAGAGACAACAGACACACATACAGGTCTACAGTAGGACTAGGTTCCAGAGAGAGACAACAGACACACATACAGGTCTACAGTAGGACTAGGTTCCAGAGAGAGACAACAGACACACATACAGGTCTACAGTAGGACTAGGTTCCAGAGAGAGACAACAGACACACATACAGGTCTACAGTAGGACTAGGTTCCAGAGAGAGACAACACACACACATACAGGTCTACAGTAGGACTAGGTTCCAGAGAGAGACAACACACACACATACAGGCCTACAGTAGGACTAGGTTCCAGAGAGAGACAACACACACACATACAGGCCTACAGTAGGACTAGGTTCCAGAGAGAGACAACAGACACACATACAGGTCTACAGTAGGACTAGGTTCCAGAGAGAGACAACAGACACATACAGGTCTACAGTAGGACTAGGTTCCAGAGAGAGACAACAGACACATACAGGTTTACGGTAGGACTAGGTTCCAGAGAGAGACAACACACACATACAGGCCTACAGTAGGACTAGGTTCCAGAGAGAGACAACACACACATACAGGCCTACAGTAGGACTAGGTTCCAGAGAGAGACAACAGACACACATACAGGTCTACAGTAGGACTAGGTTCCAGAGAGAGACAACAGACACACATACAGGTCTACAGTAGGACTAGGTTCCAGAGAGAGACAACAGACACACATACAGGTCTACAGTAGGACTAGGTTCCAGAGAGAGACAACAGACACACATACAGGTCTACAGTAGGACTAGGTTCCAGAGAGAGACAACAGACACACATACAGGTCTACAGTAGGACTAGGTTCCAGAGAGAGACAACAGACACACATACAGGTCTACAGTAGGACTAGGTTACAGAGAGAGACAACACACACACATACAGGCCTACAGTAGGACTAGGTTCCAGAGAGAGACAACACACACACATACAGGCCTACAGTAGGACTAGGTTCCAGAGAGAGACAACAGACACACATACAGGTCTACAGTAGGACTAGGTTCCAGAGAGAGACAACAGACACATACAGGTCTACAGTAGGACTAGGTTCCAGAGAGAGACAACACACACACAAACAGGTCTACAGTAGGACTAGGTTCCAGAGAGAGACAACACACACACATACAGGCCTACAGTAGGACTAGGTTCCAGAGAGAGACAACACACACACATACAGGCCTACAGTAGAACTAGGTTCCAGAGAGAGACAACACACACACATACAGGCCTACAGTAGGACTAGGTTCAAGAGAGAGACAACACACACACATACAGGTCTACGGTAGGACTAGGTTCCAGAGAGAGACAACAGACACATACAGGTTTACGGTAGGACTAGGTTCCAGAGAGAGACAACACACACATACAGGCCTACAGTAGGACTAGGTTCCAGAGAGAGACAACACACACATACAGGCCTACAGTAGGACTAGGTTCCAGAGAGAGACAACAGACACACATACAGGCCTACAGTAGGACTAGGTTCCAGAGAGAGACAACAGACACATACAGGCCTACAGTAGGACTAGGTTCCAGAGAGAGACAACACACACATGCAGGTCTACAGTCCACTGGGCTGCCTGGCCCTCCTTCCCTCCACAATACATAGGCTTTCCCTGCTTCCACACAAAGCTGAATGTTAATCTGCACGTAGCATCTAGTCAGTCACTTATCCCTGATATTCTCAGTAGTGAAAACGTGTGTGTTCACCACTGTCTGCTAAACCAATCAAATGTAAAAATAAAATGCATATATATTTTTACAATAATAATAATTATTTACTACCACTACTACAGCTCACCAGTCCACACTAGCCTGTTATTACAGGATCTCAAGTTCAAAGCCAAAATCAATGAGACTGGGTAGCAGGGCCATCATCTGTTTGCTCTATAAAAAAAATATATATATAAAAAATAAAAAATAAAAAAAAAGGTCAGACTAGCAACACACTGGGTCAATGGGTCAAACGACCTCGGAGCCCAGTTCAAGTGTAACAGCTGCAGAGTTCAAAAGGTCAAAGCACAGTCCGGGGCAAAAAGATTAGCAAAAAAAAAATACAACCTTTGAAATTGAAGGAGGTAGATTACCATTAGACAACCGGAGAGCAAAGCCAGTTCACAGCACACAAGATTAGGCCGAAGCAGACTAAATGTCCTTTTGTTTAGCTACATCTGTGTGCCATGCATTAAGTGAGTGCAACAGAGGTTTAGGCCCCTTTAAAACGGACTGCCTGTTGACTTTGCATGAACAGCATTATAAAAGTGATTAGTACCAAAACAGGAAGTTAATAGTGTCAGGGGAAGCGCTTCAAAAACGATGATTAATATCTCCCTCCCTAACAGGAATTTCAAGACGTTCTTCTAGCACAGCGATGACAGGGTCAGGTTTGGATGTTGTAAACTAATTGTCGAATGGACAAACGCATATCAGTATACAAGCTAGGTACACTACACACACACACACACACCAGGAGTCACGTTAACGCAGAACTCAGTATTTTACTGTGTTTTGTAAACGCTGATCTAAAAAAAACATCTTATTGTAATTTCTGATTATTTTAATGTCTGCTTATTGTAATTTCTGCTTATTGTAATTTCAGACATGTTGTGCTTCAGTCGCACTTCTCCACTCGGATGAGATTTCACAGGCATTCTATCAGCAGACGGCACTCTGGCTGATGTCTAGATACTTTTCTCCTGTAAAAAAGCTAGACTAACTTAAAGCAAAACATTAGGACATGTAGCTGGCTACATGTCCCATGATAAACATTTGAAATAGAATGGCCATGCATAGTTTTTTGCAAAAAAAAAAAAAAACTTGCTATTTCATTATAAGCTATATAAAACACAGCTGAAATGGTTTAAAAACCAGAGCGCGAACACACACACACACCTGTGTATACAGCCAGATGAATCATCATAATTGGAGCAGGTTTTCTGCTGAGGCCAGTGGTCTGTGTGTTATTTTTAGGCCTGGCAGCGGCAGCCTGTAACCCTCCCCGGGGGCTGGCCAGCCCGTAACCCTCCCCGGGTTGGCCAACCCATAACCCGAGCGATACAGCACGAAGGGGAGGAGCGACACAGTACGAAGGGGAGGAGCGATACAGTACGAAGGTCCAGACATAGTGCTGTCAGTCAGCCAGTTACTGGGTCCAGGTATAGTGCCGTCAGTCAGCCAGTTACTGGGTCCAGACATAGTGCAGTCAGTCAGCCAGTTACTGGGTCCAGGCATAGTGCAGTCAGTCAGCCAGTTACTGGGTCCAGACATAGTGCTGTCAGCCAGCCAGTTACTGGGTCCAGGCATAGTGCAGTCAGTCAGCCAGTTACTGGGTCCAGGCATAGTGCAGTCAGTCAGCCAGTTACTGGGTCCAGACATAGTGCAGTCAGTCAGTCAGCCAGTTACTGGGTCCAGGCATAGTGCAGTCAGTCAGCCAGTTACTGGGTCCAGACATAGTGCTGTCAGTCAGCCAGTTACTGGGTCCAGGCATAGTGCTGTCAGTCAGCCAGTTACTGGGTCCAGACATAGTGCTGTCAGCCAGCCAGTTACTGGGTCCAGACATAGTGCTGTCAGTCAGCCAGTTACTGGGTCCAGGCATAGTGCCGTCAGTCAGCCAGTTACTGGGTCCAGACATAGTGCCGTCAGCCAGCCAGTTACTGGGTCCAGGCATAGTGCCGTCAGTCAGCCAGTTACTGGGTCCAGGCATAGTGCCGTCAGTCAGCCAGTTACTGGGTCCAGACATAGTGCTGTCAGCCAGCCAGTTACTGGGTCCAGACATAGTGCTGTCAGTCAGCCAGTTACTGGGTCCAGGCATAGTGCCGTCAGTCAGCCAGTTACTGGGTCCGGACATAGTGCCGTCAGCCAGCCAGTTACTGGGTCCAGACATAGTGCCGTCAGCCAGCCAGTTACTGGGTCCAGGCATAGTGCCGTCAGTCAGCCAGTTACTGGGTCCAGACATAGTGCCGTCAGCCAGCCAGTTACTGGGTCCAGGCATAGTGCAGTCAGTCAGCCAGTTACTGGGTCCAGACATAGTGCTGTCAGCCAGCCAGTTACTGGGTCCAGACATAGTGCCGTCAGTCAGCCAGTTACTGGGTCCAAGCATAGTGCAGTCAGTCAGCCAGTTACTGGGTCCAGACATAGTGCCGTCAGTCAGCCAGTTACTGGGTCCAGACATAGTGCAGTCAGTCAGCCAGTTACTGGGTCCAGACATAGTGCTGTCAGTCAGCCAGTTACTGGGTCCAGACATAGTGCAGTCAGTCAGCCAGTTACTGGGTCCAGACATAGTGCTGTCAGTCAGCCAGTTACTGGGTCCAGGCATAGTGCCGTCAGTCAGCCAGTTACTGGGTCCAGACATAGTGCAGTCAATCAGCCAGTTACTGGGTCCAGACATAGTGCCGTCAGTCAGCCAGTTACTGGGTCCAGACATAGTGCTGTCAGCCAGCCAGTTACTGGGTCCAGACATAGTGCAGTCAGTCAGCCAGTTACTGGGTCCAGACATAGTGCAGTCAGTCAGCCAGCCAGTTACTGGGTCCAGACATAGTGCAGTCAGTCAGCCAGTTACTGGGTCCAGACATAGTGCTGTCAGTCAGCCAGTTACTGGGTCCAGACATAGTGCAGTCAGTCAGTCAGCCAGTTACTGGGTCCAGACATAGTGCAGTCAGTCAGTCAGCCAGTTACTGGGTCCAGACATAGTGCAGTCAGTCAGCCAGTTACTGGGTCCAGACATAGTGCAGTCAGTCAGCCAGTTACTGGGTCCAGACATAGTGCCGTCAGTCAGTCAGCCAGTTACTGGGTCCAGGCATAGTGCTGTCAGCCAGCCAGTTACTGGGTCCAGGCATAGTGCCGTCAGTCAGCCAGTTACTGGGTCCAGACATAGTGCAGTCAGTCAGCCAGCCAGTTACTGGGTCCAGACATAGTGCAGTCAGTCAGCCAGTTAGTTACTGGGTCCAGGCATAGTGCAGTCAGTCAGCCAGTTACTGGGTCCAGACATAGTGCTGTCAGTCAGCCAGTTACTGGGTCCAGACATAGTGCTGTCAGTCAGCCAGTTACTGGGTCCAGGCATAGTGCTGTCAGTCAGCCAGTTACTGGGTCCAGGCATAGTGCTGTCAGTCAGCCAGTTACTGGGTCCAGGCATAGTGCTGTCAGTCAGCCAGTTACTGGGTCCAGGCATAGTGCTGTCAGTCAGCCAGTTACTGGGTCCAGGCATAGTGCTGTCAGTCAGCCAGTTACTGGGTCCAGGCATAGTGCTGTCAGTCAGCCAGTTACTGGGTCCAGACATAGTGCTGTCAGTCAGCCAGTTACTGGGTCCAGACATAGTGCTGTCAGTCAGCCAGTTACTGGGTCCAGGCATAGTGCCGTCAGCCAGCCAGGGAGTCAGTGGGTTAGTTAGGGGGTCTGGGCAGTGTGGGGTGATGCTCACACTAGAAACAAGACGAGGGGTATATATTTCAGCTTGAGTTTCTGCACTGAGGATTGCTCTATATTTAGCTGGATGATGAAGTCGGCATGGCAACACACAGCAAAGCCAACTAACTCCTAAACATATTCAGTTCTATATGGAACACACCAAAACACCCCCAAGATAACACAGGGCTGACGACAAATTGTTCAATCTTGTATGAGATGTGTGTACGTAAAACACAGATCAAATTCAATAAAACAGACAAACAAAGGAACAGATGTGAAGACAGACAGTAGCCGTGGCAGGATTGGTCACTGGGCAGAGCGCGATACTAACGGCATAGTCTCCTCTAAACTCGGTGTAGCAACAGAGAAGTAAATATATCCACATCAGCTCATCAGTCAGAGTGCAGACCGCCACCTCATAAATTAACACTGATACTGCTACAGACAACACCAGACAAGCCGCTGAGAGATTTAAACCACTCATGTTGGATGCTGCCCCTAAATGATCTGCTTCCTGTCACCTAATCTAACTTTACCCATTAAAAACACTAATCTAGGGGGCAGTTCTGTTCTTCGTCAACCATAGACGGATTGATCAGATCACCACATTGCACATGGATGCATGGCCTTTCTACACCTACCTCTGTACACTAGGGATATACGATCAGCTACACCTATACTAATACTAAGTTCCCTTCACTTGAAACTCATTCCCAGAAGGCTGGGATCGACCTGCACCTGAATCAGGTTTGAATTAACCCTACATATGAATTAAGCACATTTTATGAGTTGGACACTTTTAAATAGGTAGAAGGAAATGATTGGATGTTGGGCATATTTGAGGCATCTCAGGTAGGAATAAAATCCATGTTGTCCGGCAGCACTGTGAAAACGCCAGGAAAAAGATGAAACCTTATAAAGGAACTGAACCCAGCTGTAAATGATTAGGGATGGTAAAACTTTCTCCATCTGTATTCATAGTCACCATGTCATCAACTATGATCCATTTTCCAGTGAGATCCCGCTAAATGAGATCCCGCTAAATGAGATCCCGGCTAAATGAGATCCCGGCTAAATGAGATCCCACTAATTGAGATCATGCTAAATAAGATCACGCTAAATGAGATCCCACTAAAAGCATTTTTGCAGCTGCAGTGCTGGTTGTCGTTGTGGGTTGGGAAAGTTGGGAAAAAAAACACGCATTTTATGGCTTATAACAGTGTTGAATAGAAAGTGTTGACAGTGCTGAGTAAAAAGTTAAACATGAGCTCACTTATAAAAACAGAAGCTCTTTGCTGTATTCGTTGAGTCCCTCTAGTCATGGTTTTTAAAAGTTTCTAAATCTCACCAGTATGAACCTTGCCGTGCGTTCCAGGGGTCTTTTTACGGTCTATGGCTCAAGGAAATGGTGATCTGAGCTGTCTGATTGGCCAGCGGGCCCCGCCGGATAGGCAGAGTTCTACCTTCAAACGTTCTTAACTGACTTGCCTAGTTAAATAAAGGTTAAATAAATAAAAAGTGAAATGATTCAAAATGGGAGCACTTTGCCTTCCCGGTGCTAGGGCTGCCGAATCAAATGCACCTATCGCCAACAGCCTGAAACAAAAAATAAAAAATAAAAACGCAAGGCTTTATCGTTGTTGTTTTTTACAGTATTGTTTGGTGGTCGACTAGGAACACCTTAGAGATCGACCAGTCGATCGTGAACGACCGGCAGGTGATCACTGCTCTAGCCCTAACCTGGGGAGACAGAATAACAGCTCAAAGAACTTTGTCCAGTAGTGGTTTCTCATTGAGGGAATAAAACAGTTCAAATGGGCCTTTAAATGGCCATGAACAAGCAGTCTGGTATTTAAGTCCTAAACACATGCAACTGCTATGGATGTCTGTTCTGTTTTGATGCTGTTACAGGATTTTCATGACCACAAACTAAAAGACAACCAATGTAATGCAGCAGGATCCACCCCTGTAAGCACCCGTTTCTGGACAGAGAGGGAGGGAGCTGCCTAACGAGATTGGAAACAACCGACAAGCCTGAGTACAGACAGACCGAGATGATCAGAGATTCTCCTTGGAAGGCAGTCCTCTAGGAGCCGACAGCACAGTGGGAGGGGGAGTAAATAAGACAGCATCAATAATAGACAGTGAATGTTCTGAGCTCACAGCCCTGGCTGGTTCCTATCCTCCAGACAGACCTGCTGGCCTCCGCTCCACACGCACACAGATTCACTGTCCTGACTAATCGGTTCTGATAGGCCTTTGCCATAATTACCCAGGGCCTCATCACAAACTTATGCGATGCATATTTCATGTCCAGGCTGTACAGTAGACTGCACTGGCAGTCAATTGAGGAAAAGCCAAATCCCAGACAAATTTACACACTCCACTTCAAAGAGGGAGAAAATACATTTTAAAAAGGTAGAGAGAGCACGCAAGTTACTGAAATATTTTCTGTGATCTCTAGATGAATCACAGGCAGAAGGAAGGAATCAAATACATTTGGTTTTATGGAGATGAGCCTTGATTATAGAGCACGAGTGCATCTCAGTCTGCATATGTATGGCCAAGCACAAATGTAGACTAGAAAGTGTATTTCTCACAATTGTTGTTTCCCCTACAAAAAAAAGCATTTTTTTATTATCTTCTTCCAATTTTGGCACATTCCCACCTATTTCATAACCTTCCTGACAACTAATGAAATGTTATTCCACAAATACAACGTAACGTTCAATTGCTGGGAAGCGAGTCAAAATGTGTCACGTGTCTGGCATAGCGAGATAAAAATTTCCAACACTGTTTTTTTGTGTTCGTTTAAAATATATATATAAAAATATAAAAACATAAACATGTTAAATGAGAAAAAGAGATTAATCCGGGTTTCCCAAGCTGCTGTCTATGTGGAACTGTTACCACGTACACGACAACTTCTCGGAGTCGACGACACACAACACACACAAAAAAACACACAAGTTAGCTTTAGCTCATGTTAGCAACTAGCTAATTCGCTTAGGTGAACTACCTCTCCCTAAAATACAGCGAAAGGTGTTCAAATCGATTGTGGGCTAGAAAGTTACCGTCAAAAATAACCTTGTATAAACGTTTGGGTCTGATTTGACGAAATGGATAGCTAACTACTGTCATCACATCGCCAGCATCGACGTAGGATCACTTCATTTCCAACCTCTCCTCCAAAAAATAAATAATCAGGAAACGCAAAAGCTCCAGACCAAGCTAACAAGCAGGTAGTTGGCCCACACTACTGCATGCAAACAACAACAACAACAAAAGTTGACAAGGAGACATGTGTATTTCTGATTGGATATTGTGGTCTGCTCATCATCCTGAATGATGTATTTATGTAATAACGACGTTACCCCGCGGCATCGCCAGGGCGCCAGACGATCGATGGGAATTTAACAAAGACGATCAATTTCCGATCAGCTAGAAAGCCACTTTCATCAATGCGAAAAGAGATCGGTCTCTCTCTCTCTCTCTCTTACAAGCGGAATCAAAATACCGACAGAAAAGCCAGTCGAACACAAAACATATCGTCCACGTAGCGAAAGATTTGAAATGGTACGAAACAACTCAAAAGGAGAAAAGACTGACCTGCAGTTGTTGTAAATCAAAACGCTTCCAATATTGAAACATTGATCCCGCATTGGCCGCCATCTTGAGACATATTGAGACGGAATGAGAAGCTGATAGAGAGAGCGAGGGTTGGAGTTCAGGGGAAAGGAAGGGGGGAGCGCGGAAAACACGGAACGGATCTCTCGAATAAGGCCCTTCTGATCGAACAGTGGCGCGGAATGGACTTTATTGAACGGGAACATACTGTATTCAATAGTGCCACGGAGTAGGGTTATTGAACGAGAGATGGCAAGTGTCAATAGGGTAAAATGTGGACTGGATTTCTACATGGGCTTTTGAAATCAAGCTCTTTTGTTGGTTAATTAAGGGCGCTTCGTGGTCATTCTGACGTCTGCATTGGCCGCGCAGCATTTATGGTGATATGGCCTCAAGCAGAAGTCAAAGCATTCATACTTCTTGTGCTTCGCGTAGCAAGTATAGATGTTGAGCAGAGCTGTGGTTAAGGAAGTTGTCAAGGAAGTGAGTTTGTGTTTATACAGAAACTCCCGCCCTCGTCTACTGTCAACCAATCATGTCAGAAATTTGCGTCACGCCATCCATACGTAGTCTCCGAACACATTTTCGGAGAAAAAAAATATATACATTATCGGATCAAGCTTAAATTGGGTATTAGGCTGTGCACTTCCAATGCTTATCAATACTATTAGCAGTGATGGAAAAAAATACCCAATTGTCATTGTAAAAGTAAAGTTAATAGAAAATGACTCAAGTAAAAGTGAAAGTCTGCCAGATCAAAGGCAGTAGGGCTGACCAGGGATGTTCTCTTGATAAGTGCGTAAATTGGACCATTTTCTGTCCTGCTAAGCGTTCAAAATGTAACGAGTACTTTTGGGTGTCAGGGAAAATGTCTGGAATAAATTATTTTATATTATTTTCTTTTAGGAATGTAGTAAAGTAAAATTTGTCAAAAATATTTTTACAAAAAAGTACAGATACCCCAAATAACTACTTTAAAGTATTTTTACCAAAGTACTTTACATGACTGAATATAAGTAATAGTAACACACACCACACACCAAATTAGGACACAATCGCAGTTGTAAAAATTCACAATGTAAGCATTGCATTGTAGACAACGTGTTCCATTGTTTTGTATTCTTTGGACTTTTTATCAACCAGCGACCTGATTGCATTTTTCCAATTGAGTTATTTGTATAGTGGCCACCAGACTGACCACCCTTTAGGCTGGTGGGATTTTAATGGCCCCTTTGTGAGCCTGGCTTTTAGGCTGTCAAATTAGATTTCATTTTGTGTTCTAATCATGAACATTTTATTCTTTCACAGCCAGTAGATTTCAAGCCCCGAATTCTAAAAATAAAACCATGGATTTGCAGCAGAGCCAATATAATGTTACCCCTTTAATTACATCTGGAGTTAACTTTTATTGATTCATTACTTTTCGTAATGAATTACCCCAGTTAAAACAATTATTTTTAGGGTAGTTCAGGGCTGGTATGTCATTTCATACTAGATTTCAAGCGCAACTGAAGGCAATAAACAACTTACAGTATCTGATTGAAAACCGGCCTATGTGGCATCGAAATGAGTCAGAAACGTTCATTCGAGTGTCAAAATTGACTACAAAGTGTAAATAGTTTTTTCCAAAAACAGAGTTTTTTTCTAAGTCAGTTCATCCTGACTTACTTGAGGGTCGGGTTTTGATTTCGACGATGTTCACTTGCACACTAACACTGAATACACCGTTCCACTGAGCCAGACAAACCTGTCCAGCAGCTCAGAGGATTGGGACTTTGTTTACATCAAAACAACAAGACAGTATTTTTTTTTTTTTACTTGTGAAATACTACACCGAACACCCTAGCTAGATGTTACATTGCTCAACTAAAATCTTCACAGCAACAAAAAAAAACAACATAAAAAATGTATTACAGATTTCTTGAAATATTTTCAGATAAATTCAGAAAATTTTGGAGGAAGTAATACCAGTTTTGTTCCTATGGTGTCTCATGGGGTAGAAACATCAGTAACTGCCACTTCGAACCACACCCCCAATCTGAAATCTTTTTATTTTTTTTGAATGAGCAAAATCAGTGTGTTCAATCACACTCATAATTCAGGAAGAAGAGCCATTTGGTTAATGACCTCCCCTCCTTATGTGTTGTTGTTCTTATTCTGTCTGCCGACTTAACTCAATATTGTGTTTTTAGCTCAGACAGTAATAAGCTGCGAGACTTGGGTGGGGTGAGATCCTCCCAAATCCATCTAGAAAGACAAGTTTGAGAGAACACCTACAGGCTCACGGCCGGCCCGCTCATTAGGCAGCAGCCTATGGTGGAAGATTGACGAGGGCGGAATTTTCTGAGCTTAACTGGCCAAGACGCACCTCCAACAACAATACATAAAAACGAACTTAATTCGGCCCCGAAACAATGGCAATTTCTTTCAACCAGTGATATTCCCAGCATGCCTCTCCAGGGTACTGTTGGAGAGATGCATCGCTGTGGCGACGTTCCATCCAAAAATTATAATCTAACATAAATCACGTAGAAGATCTAGGATACGGTAGAAAGAGTATGTGGCCTTTTCTGTAGCCTACAGGCTGGAGATAAAACGAATGACAATGTAATGAGACGGACACTTTTTACACCATGCGGGTTTCTCTGATCAAATAGTAGCCTAACTTAATCAATCAAATAAAACATTCTGGCACGTTAACAATCAACACATCCTAAAAACAGGACAGGTCAAAGTGAAATGGACAATATGGAATGAACGATAACAACTGTTGTCAAGGAGTTTCACCCCATTGTATTAATCAATGGTTTCAAGTTTGTGTCCGTCCATTTATGACTAGCTGATCATAGCGAAAAATAAAACACTCCTGCATTTTCCCCGCTGTGTAAACACATTGCCAAATAGGTAACTCCTGAGAAAGTTGGGTAGCTGATATTCAGAGCTTAAACAGCCAAATTGACTAGTCACAGGAATCAGGACTAATAAAGCCAATGCAACGGCCTGTTTTGCAAACAGTGGGCCTAACACATAGATAGGCATTCATAAAATTCCATTGAGGTCGACACGGCTAGGCTACACCCCAGTAAGCACGAACCAACGTCTTTTAGATGTCTTTTTTTGGTTCTGTCCGGACGTAGTTTTTTGGTGTTTTACAAACGGTAGTCTTACCACATACAGTACCTTGCAAAAGTATTCATCCCCCTTGGCGTTTTAACTATTTTGTTGCATTACAACCTGTAATTTAAATATATTTTTATTTGGATTTCATGTAATGGACATACACAAAATAGTCCAAACTGGTGAAGTGAAATGAAAAAATGTACTTGTTTAAAAACAAATCTAAAAAACTGTAAAGTTGTGCGTGCATATGTATTCACCCCCTTTGCTATGAAGCCCCTAAATAAGATCTGGTGCAACCAATTACCTTCAGAAGTCACACAATTAGTTAAATAAAGCCCACCTGTGTGTAATCTAAGTGTCACATGATCTGTCACATGATCTCAGTATATACACCTGTTCTGAAAGGCAACACCACTAAGCAAGGGTACACCACCCAGCAAGCGGCACCACCACCACCACCACCACCACCACCACCACCACCACCACCACCACCACCACCACCACCACCACCACCACACTAGGGTCAGTTTGTTATATCTGGAGTACTTCTCCTGTCCTATTCGGTGTCCTGTGTGAATTTAAGTGTGCTCTCTCTAATTCTCTCTTTCTCTCTTTCGGAGGACCTGAGCCCTAGGACCATGCCTCAGGACTGCCTGACAGGATGACTCCTTGCTGTCCCCAGTCCACCTGGCCGTGCTGCTGCTCCAGTTTCAACTGTTCTGCCTTATTATTATTCGACCATGCAGGTCATTTATGAACATTTGAACATCTTGGCCATGTTCTGTTATAATATCCACCTGGCACAGCCAGAAGAGGACTGGCCACCCCACATAGCCTGGTTCCTCTCTAGGTTGTTTCCTAGGTTTTGGCCTTTCTAGGGAGTTTTTCCTAGCCACCATACTTCTACACCTGCATTGCTTGCTGTTTGGGGTTTTAGGCTGGGTTTCTGTACAGCACTTTGTGATATCAGCTGATGTACGAAGGGCTAAATAAATTTGATTTGATTTGAAGTACAGATCAGGGTTGGGTTATAAAAAAAAATATCAGAAACTTTGAATATCCCACGGAGCACCTTTAAATCCACTATAAAAAAAATGGAAAGAATGTGGGACCACAACAAACCTGCCAAGAGAGGGCCTCCCTCCAAAACTCACAGACCAGGCAAGGAGGGCATTAATCAGAGAGGCAACAAAGTGACCAAAGATTACCCTAAAGGAGCTGCAAAGCTCCAGAGTGGAAATTGGAGTATCTGTCCATAGGACCACTTTAATTAAGCTGTACACTCCACAGGGCTTTACAGAAGAGTGGCCAGAAAAAGCCATTGCTTAAAGAAAAAAATAAGCAAACACGTTTGGTGTTCACCAAAAGCCATGTGGGAGACTCTCCAAACATATGGAAAAGGGTACTCTGGTCAGATGAGACTAAAATGTTGCTTTTTTTGGCCATCAAAGAAAACAATGTGTCTGGTGCAAACCCAACACCTCTCATCACCCCGAGAACACCGTCTCGGGGGGGTGGCAGCATCATGCTGTTGGGATGTTTTTCACCTGCAGGGACTGGGAAACTGGTCAGAATTGAAGGAATGATGGATGGTGTTAAATGCAGGGAAATGTTTGAGGAAAACCTGTTTCAGTCTTCCAGAGATTTGAGACTGGGACGGAGGTTCACCTTCCAGCAGGACAATGGCACTAAGCATACTGCTAAAGCAACACTCGAGTGGTTCAAGGGGAAACGTTTAAATGTCTTGGAATGGCCTAGTCAAAGTCCAGACCTCAATCTAATTGAGAATCTGTGGTATGACTTAAAATTGCTCAACATCAGCGGAACCCATCCAACTTGAAGGAGCTGGAGCAGTTTTGCCTTGAAGAATGGGCAAAAATCCCAGTGGCTAGATGTGCCAAGCTTATACCCCAAGAGACTTGCAGCTGTAATTGCTGCAAAAGGTGGCTCTACAAAGTATTGACTCTGGGGGGTGGTGAATAAATTATACACGTTCAAGTTTTCTGTTTTTGTGTCTTATCTCTTGTTTGTTTCACAAGAAAAAATATTTTGCATCTTCAAAGTGGTAGGCATGTTGTGTAAATCAAATGATACAACCCCCCCCCCCCCCCCAAAAAAAAAAAATAATATTTTAATTCCAGGTTGTAAGGCAAAAAAAAATCCTAGGGGGGTGAATACTTTCGGAAGCCACTGTAGATGGGCAATCATAAAATGTAAATGTCAGACAACACTGTAGGCTACACCTCAGGATGCACAGACTGACGGCTACACTTTTTGGAGGTGTTTTTTGGGGGTGTGGTCCAGACCGGCCTTAATTTTCAACGTCCATGGACATTGGTTTTTGGTCCGATCCGGACCAAATCTGAACCAATCATAGACGTCTATGACTAGCCCTGTACAGGCTTATAATAGATCGTGTAGTGAAGTCAGAGTGGTCTGATCTAGTCATGATAGTGATGAGAAGCAAGGCAAAAGCCAAGAAGATTGTATTTTTTTCGCTTCATGATATGTTTGATCTGCTAATGCACCATTTTAAATTGTACTTTGAGCAAACTGTTTATTTATGTTCATCTGGTCTGAATTCAAAGGCTGAAAATGGTTAGATATTACTGCACTTGTTGGAGCTAGAAACACAAGCATTTCGCTACACCCGCAATAACATTTGCACGTGACCAATACGATTTGATTTGTAATGTCATGAATAGACAGACCTATGGACTGCCCATCCATGACATTAAAATGATCGTTCTAACCATGTTGTGTGGCTGGCTATACAGTGTTTGTTTACGTTTACATTGTTTACAAACATTGGAGTTAAAACAAGCTTTTATTTTGGGATTCTGACGAGGTACGACAGTTAGACTAAGTTCATTAGGTATTTCCACGATTAAATGTACATATTTATTTTGACATTTTATTCATTTAGCAGACGTTCTTATCCAGAGTGACTTACAGTTAGTGCATTCATCTTGAGATAGTTAGTTGAGATCCACAAATCACAGTCATAGTCAGTGGGATGTAGGAAAAGAAAAGTGATAGTGTTATTTGTGCACTGGGGGATTTAACCACAATACTTTGTGAAGAGGGAGGTTTTCAGACGGGCAAGGACTCTGCTGTCCTATCATCAGGGGGAAGCTCGTTCCACCATTTGGGTGGCAGGAAAGATACACTGAACAAAAATATAAACGCAACATGTAAAGTGTTGGTCCCATGTTTCACGAGCTGAAATAAAAGATCCCAGAAATGTTACATACGTACAAAAAGCTGATAACGCATAGCCCCATGTCACAAGGATCTGTACACAATTCCTGGAAGCTGAAAATGTCCCAGTTCTTCCATTGCTTGCATACTCACCAGACATGTCACCTATTGAGCATGTTCGGGATGCTCTGGATCGACGTGTACAACAGCGTGTTCCAGTTCCCGCCATTATCCAGCAACCTCACACAACCACTGAATAGGAGTGGGACAACATTCCACAGTCCTCAATACACAGCCTGCTCAACTCTATCCGAAGGAGATGGCCCTGACCAACAGATGCATATCTGTATTCCCACTCATGTGAAATCCATAGATTAGAGCCTAATTCATTATTTTAATTGACGGATTTCATTATATGATCTGTAACTCAGCAAAGTCTTTGAAATTGTTTCATGTTGCGTTTATATTTTTGTACAGTGTATATTCTTATTCTTCAAAAATCAATGGGTTCATATTTATAAGTCCAGAAATTGGGTGTACCAACTACGGATTGTCCCTTTGATACATCCATCTCTCCTTTCCAGAGTGTGCTGTTGAAACTAACAGATCTGCTGTCTCTCACCTCCACTCCCTTGAGCTGTCTCACTTTCTCAGTTTGTCTTGCTTTCTCTGCTCGTTAACTGAGCCTTTGAGTGCCGATGCTCTTAGCGGCCCCAGCCGTGGCTGTGCTGTGGGGGAGAGGCAGAGATGGATGTGTGGCCCTTGGGGGCTTGGGGCTGAGAGCACCACTAATCATGTCAGACAGCCAGGGGAGGCTGGACAAGATCATCATTGCCCGGCAGTGCAGTGAATCGCTGGAACGGCACTTTCACACAACCTTTGATCCCAGGGGTCACCTCTGATGTCAAGGTCAGGGGTCAGTGAGGGCCTCAGTGATCAGCGCACGCTCAGAGCCCAGAAGTTTCCAGCCGCCTCTGCATTCTCTCTCTGCAATCCCCCCTCTTTCTCTCTCTCTCTCTCTCTCTCTCTCTCTCTCTCTCTCTCTCTCTCTCTCTCTCTCTCTCCCTCTCTCACTCTTTCTGTCTCTAGCTCTCCTCATTCTCCATCACTCTTTTTCTCTTTCTCTCCTTCTCGATCTCTCTCCCTGTTTCTCTCTCTCTCTGGGCCTAACTGGACAGAATTGAGACATCCTGTCCCCTGGGAAAGAGAGAAAGAATTGAGGCATCCTATCCCCTGGGAAAGAGATTTTGAATTGAGACATCCTATCCCCTGAGAGAGAGAGTTTGAATTGAGACATCCTATCCCCTGAGAGAGAGAGTTTGAATTGAGACATCCTATCCCCTGAGAGAGAGAGTTTGAATTGAGACATCCTGTCCCCTCATGAGAGAGAGTTTGAATTGAGACATCCTGTCCCCGCCTGAGAGAGATTTTGAATTGAGACATCCTATCCCCTGGAGAGAGAGTTTGAATTGAGACATCCTGTCCCCTCCTGAGAGAGAGTTTGAATTGAGACATCCTTTCCCCTGGGAGAGGGAGAAAAAAGAGAAAAGAATAGAAAGAGGAAATCGATATAGATGAAGAGCCTGGGGCCCATCCAGAGGAGTGTGTCACCCCAGGGAGAGAAGGCCTAAACACACACACACACACACACACACACACACACACACACACACACACACACACACACACACACACACACACACACTCACACACACTCACACACACACACACACACACACACACACACACACACTCACACACTCACACACACTCACACACACTCACACTCACACACACACACACACACACACACACAGGTATTGACATGAACTGGCTCCGGTTTTCTTGATAGCGATGGAAGGCTTACGAGTGTTTAAACAATCCATCTTTCCTACAACGGCTGAAGATTTAACATGTGTTTCCCAAAACACCACGCAGAGGGAACGGTCATTAAGTGAGTCATTGGAGCCATGTGTGTCCATACTGATAGGATCCAGTGAAAGGGAGCGCTGCTTTTGGATCAGCTTTCTCCATTCAAATCTTACCTTAACATTAGAATGATTTCACAATACTGACCACAGATCAGCTCCGATTACCACCAAATATTGAGGCGGTTTATTCTAATGCTTACCCAAATGGGGGAGGGTCATGCTTTTTCAAGTTCAATCAAGGGGAGGGTTTAGTATATATATATATATATATATATATATATATATATATATATATATATATATATATATATATATATATATATATGTATATATATATACATATATATATATCTATATATATTTTTTAAAATATATTTTTAAATCTAGTCCAGGGGAGAGTCGTGTAATTTGTAATTGATTAAATTTCTATGTTTCTTAGTGTTTTAGAATGAGTTGCTTATTAGGCTATGCATCAATGTGTACCCGATGCCGCCCCTCATCACTCATTTTCTGCTGCTTGTGCAATATCAAGTGGCCTATAGGCTATTTAGTGTGTTCTCAATCAAATGATCCATAGGCTATATGTTGCAAAGTGCATGCTTCTAGCCTATAGCCTATCTTCTGTCCAACTGCTTTTCAACGCTAGCAAAACTAAGTGCATGCTCTTCAACCGACTGCTTACCTGGTTACATAAAGGTTAACTTAAAAATAAATAAAACATTTGAGAAGGAGGTCCAGAGGTCAACTTTGATAGCTACTACTATAATAGATTTGAATAAAAACAACGTTTCTTGGGTGACAAGTAGCCTAGTGGTTCAGAGTGTTGGGCCAGTAACCGAAAGGTCACTGTTTCGAATCCCCAAGCCGACTGTCGATGTGCCATTGAACAAAGAACTTAATTAAGGATCGTATCTTTTTTTTTTTTTCTTTCAATTTTCAGCTAAAATGACATGCCCAAATCTAACTGCCTGTAGCTCAGGACCTGAAACAAGGATATGCATATTATTGATACCATTTGAAAGGAAACACTTTGACGTTTGTGGAAATGTGAAATTAATGTAGGAGAATTTAACACATTACATCTGGTAAAAGATAATACAAAGAAAAAAAACATGATTTTGTTTTGTATTTTTTTGTTCCATCTTTAAAATGCAAGAGAAAGGCCAACATGTATTATTCCAGCCCAGGCACAATTTAGATTTTATCCACTAGATGGCAGCAGTGTATGTGCAACGTCTTAGACTGATCCAATGAACCATTGCATTTCGGTTACATTTTTTTTATCAAGTCTGCCCAAATCTGACTAATTTATTAATAACTTTTCAAGTTCACATCTGTGCACTCTCCTTAAACAATAGCATGGCATTATTTCATTGTAATAGCTACTGTAAATTGGCAGTTTGATTAACAAGAATTGAAGCTTTCTGCCGATATCAGATATGTCTATGTCCTGGGAAATGTTCTTGTTACTTACAACCTCATGCTAATCGCATTAGCCTACGTTAGCTCAACCGTCCCGAAGGGGACCCACCAATCCCGTAGAGGTTTTAATTAACCCCCCCAACGTAGGCCTATTCAAGTAGGCCTATTCAAGTAGGCATATTCAAGTAGGCATATTCAAGTAGGCATATTCAAGTAGGCATATTCAAGTAGGCCTATTCAAGTAGGCATATTCAAGTAGGCATATTCAAGTAGGCATATTCAAGTAGGCCTATTCAAGTAGGCATATTCAAGTAGGCCTATTCAAGTAGGCATAATTCATTTCAATGTCTTCATTTTAATTAGACTTTATTAACAACAAGGCTTTGCGTCACAGCCTATTTCTTCCTATTTAAGAAACAAGAAGAAGGCCTACCTGTTTGACAGACAACATTAGGCTATAGGCTGCTATTCACATAGATTTTTCAGCCAATTTCTCCACCCACCATGCACTCTAAATCATCCAGGACCTACTGTGTACTGATAACAAGTTCAAACAGGTGCCATTAATACAGGTAACGAGTGGAGGACTGAGGAGCCTCTTAAAGAAGAAGTTACAGGTCTGTGAGAGCCAGAAATCTTGCTTGTTTGTAGGTGACCAAATACTTATTTTCCACCATAATTTTCAAATAAGTTCATTAAAAATCCTACAATGTGATTTTCTGGATTTTTTTCTTCTCATTTTGTTTGTCATAGTTGAAGTGTACCTATGATGAAAATTACAGGCCTCTCTCATATTTTTAAGTGGGAGAACTTGCACAATTGGTGGCTGACTAAATACTTTTTTTCCCCACTGTATATACTAGGCTGTGTCAGGGGAAAGACCAAAAAATTGTCCCAGACTCCAGTCACCCAAGTCATCGACTGTTCTCTCTGCTACAGCACGGCAAGTAGTACCGGAGCACCAAGTCTAGGACAAAAGGCTCCTTAGCAGCTTCTTCCCCCAAATGGCCCCCAGGACTATTTACATTGACCACCCCATTTGTTTTTACACTGCTGCTACATGCTGTTTATTATCGATGCATAGTTACTTCACCCCTACCTACATGTACAAAACAACTTGACTAACCTGTATCCCCGCATATTGTCTCGGTACTGGTACCCCTTGTATATAGCCTTGTTATTGTTAATTTATTGGGTTACTTTTTTTAATATAACATTTTACTTTAGTTTATTTGGTAAATATTTTCTTAACTCTATTTCTTGAACTGCATTGTTGGTTAAGGACTTGTCAGTAAACATTTCACTGTAAGGTTCTATGTTGGCCTGGTATGGTTCCCAATCAGAGGCAGCTGTCTATTGTTGTCTCTGATTGGGGATCATATTTAGGAAGCCTTTTTTCCACCTGTTGTGTGTGGGATCTTGATTTTGTGTAGTTGCATTTTAGCCCTACAAAGCTGCACGTTTCGGTGGTTACGCTTTCTTGTCTTGTTGCTGGTTATCATGAAATAAAATTATTAACCTACTGCATCTTGGTCCGACCATTCTTACAACGACGAACGTTACACATGTGATTCTATGTTGAGCAGCGAACTTCTGCGTGTAAACAAAGAACATGCATGCCGACCACACCGGTCGCGTCGCGTGTGCGAGCATTGCAAAATAAATGCACACATACATGTTATTCAATCATTGCACCCACCCTGCTCTCCCCGCATCAAGGGGCTTCAGCCAGATGTTAAAATAGAACTTGGTTCTATTTGTGACGCTTCACAAACTGCAAGTCCCGCCTCTCCCATCTCCTCATTGGTTTTTAGGAGTATATACAGTGGGGAGAACAAGTATTTGATACACTGCCGATTTTGCAGGTTTTCCTACTTACAAAGCATGTAGAGGTCTGTAATTTTTTATCATAGGTACACTTCAACTGTGAGAGACGGAATCTAAAACAAAAATCCAGAAAATCGGGCTTCCCGGGTGGCACAGTGGTTAAGGGCGCTGTACTGCAGCGCCAGCTGTGCCACCAGAGACTCTCTTTCTCTCTCGCTCTCTCTCTCTCTCTATCAATCTCTCTCACTTTCTCTGCATATTGTCTGCCATTTTATTAATTAAGACCTAATTTTAAGAACACAGTGCATGGGATTACGTTTTAATTATGAATATGCCTTTTAAAATAAGCACCCTGCCAGGGACATTGATACTGGAATATGGTTTGGTTGTAATATAAAGAAGCTTTTATTCAGCTTAAATGTTTTTAGCATGTTTGTGTCCTATCTATTTGAGTGTATGGTCCTCTGTTCCTAAACACCTGGAAAATACCTAAAAGCAATTGATGAGGCCTTGACGTACATGACAGCAATACTGGGTGAAGGGAGCCCCCTTGTGGACTGTATGGGAATTAGAACTGGAAGAGGAAAACAGACTTCTGTCGCCATAACGGGTTGAATAGATTTTTTAGGTCAATTGCCTATAGAGAGCCGTCTTTTTTGTGGGCACTCCTCCATGGTTCGTTGGACAAAGCCTATTGTCACGTTCTGACCTCTATTTCCTTTGTTTTTGTATTTATTTAGTATGGTCAGGGCGTGAGTTGGGTGGGCAGTCTATGTTTGTTTTTCTATGTTTTGGTCTAGTTCTATGTTCGGCCTGATATGGTTCTCAATCAGAGGCAGGTGTTCGTCATTGTCTCTGATTGGGAACCATATTTAGGTAGCCTGGGTTTCACTGTGTGTTTGTGGGTGATTGTTCCTGTCTCTGTGTTTGCACCAGATAGGGCTGTTTTTTGGTTTTCCACGTTTATTGTTTTGTAGTGTTCGTGTTTATCGTTTTTCCATTAAACATGAGTAACCACCACTCCGCATTTTGGTCCGCTTCTCCTTCACAACAGGAAAACCGTTACAGAATCACCCACCACAACAGGACCAAGCGGTGTGGTAATGGGCAAAGGAGAAAGCAGCAGCAGGAGCAGCGCGAGGAGGTATGGACATGGGAGGACGAATTAGACGGTAAAGGACCTTGGGCTCAGCCAGGAGAATATCGCCGCCCCAAGGAAGAACGGGAGGCGGCGAAAGCGGAGAGGCGCTGGTACGAGGAGGCAGCGCGGCGTCGTGGATGGAAGCCCGGGAGTCAGCCCCAAAAATTTCTTGGGGGGGGGCTAACAGGGAGTATGGCTACGCCAGGTAGGAGACCTGAGCCAACTTCCTGTGGTTACCGGGGGGCTAGAGAGACCGGGCAGGCACCGTGTTATGCTGTGGAGCGCACGGTGTCCCCAGTGCGGGTGCACAGCCCGGTGCGGTACATTCCAGCTCCGCGTATCGGCCGGGCTAGAGTGGGCATCGAGCCAAGTGCCATGAAGCCGGCTCTACGCATCTGGTCTCCAGTGCGTCTCCTTGGGCCGGCTTACATGGCACCAGCCTTGCGCACGGTGTCCCCGGTTCGCCTGCATAGCCCAGTGCGGGCTATTCCACCTCGCCGCACTGGCAGGGCGACCGGGACCATTCAACCGGGTAAGGTTGGGCAGGCTCGGTGCTCAAGAGCTCCAGTGCGCCTGCACGGCCCGGTCTATCCGTCACCACCTCCACACCCCAGCCCTCCGGTGGCAGCTCCCCGTACCAGGCTGTCTCTCCGGCCCATCCGTCCAGAGCCTTCCTCCTCTCCAGCTCTGCCGGAGCCTCCCGCCTGTCCGGCGCCTCTGCCGGAGCCTCCCGCCTGTCCGGCGCCTCTGCCGGAGCCTCCCGCCTGTCCGGCGCCTCTGCCGGAGCCTCCCGCCTGTCCGGCGCCTCTGCCGGAGCCTCCCGCCTGTCCGGCGCCTCTGCCGGAGCCTCCCGCCTGTCCGGCGCCGCTGCCGGAGCCTCCCGCCTGTCCGGCGCCGCTGCCGGAGCCTCCCGCCTGTCCGGCGCCTCTGCCGGAGCCTCCCGCCTGTCCGGCGCCTCTGCCGGAGCCTCCCGCCTGTCCGGCGCCTCTGCCGGAGCCTCCCGCCTGTCCGGCGCCTCTGCCGGAGCTTCCCGTCTGCCCAGCGCCGCCCGTCTGCCCAGCGCCGCCAGTGCCGCCCGTCTGCCCAGCGCCGCCAGTGCCGCCCGTCTGCCCAGCGCCGCCAGTGCCGCCCGTCTGCCCAGCGCCGCCAGTGCCGCCCGTCTGCCAGGAGCCGCCAATGCCGCCAGTCAGCCAGGGGCCGCCAGTGCCGCCAGTCAGCCAGGGGCCGCCAGTGCCGCCAGTCAGCCAGGGGCCGCCAGTGCCGCCAGTCAGCCAGGGGCCGCCAGTGCCGCCAGTCAGCCAGGGGCCGCCAGTGCCGCCAGTCAACCAGGGGCCACCAGTGCCGCCAGTCAGCCCAGCGCCAGCGCCGCCAGTCAACCAGGGGCCGCCAGTGCCGCCAGTCAGCCAGGGGCCGCCAGTCAGCCAGGGGCCGCTAGAGCCCCTCCGCCCGGAGCAGCTGTCCCTCCGCCCCGAGCAGCTGTCCCTCCGCCCCGAGCAGCTGTCCCTCCGTCCCGAGCAGCTGTCCCTCCGTCCCGAGCAGCTGTCCCTCTGTCCCGAGCAGCTGTCCCTCTGTCCCGAGCAGCTGTCCCTCTGTCCCGAGAAGCTGCCCCTCTGTCCCAAGCAGCCCCTCTGTCCAGTGGGGTCATTGAGAGGGGTGGGCATGGTGAGTAAGCCACGGAGGCGGACAATAAGGCGGACTGAGACAATGGCGAAGTGGGGTCCGCGTCCCGCGCCAGAGCCGCCACCGCGGACAGACGCCCACCCAGACCCTCCCCTATAGGTCAAGGTTTTGCGGCCGGAGTCCGCACCTTTGGGGGGGGGTACTGTCACGTTCTGACCTCTATTTCCTTTGTTTTTGTATTTATTTAGTATGGTCAGGGCGTGAGTTGGGTGGGCAGTCTATGTTTGTTTTTCTATGTTTTGGTCTAGTTCTATGTTCGGCCTGATATGGTTCTCAATCAGAGGCAGGTGTTCGTCATTGTCTCTGATTGGGAACCATATTTAGGTAGCCTGGGTTTCACTGTGTGTTTGTGGGTGATTGTTCCTGTCTCTGTGTTTGCACCAGATAGGGCTGTTTTTTGGTTTTCCACGTTTATTGTTTTGTAGTGTTCGTGTTTATCGTTTTTCCATTAAACATGAGTAACCACCACTCCGCATTTTGGTCCGCTTCTCCTTCACAACAGGAAAACCGTTACACCTATGGGGAAATGAATGGAGTTTAGTAGGGTTTTTGGACAGACTGTTTGCTCACTGCTGTTGCTCTAAGATGGCAACTGTACGCAAATGCTCTTGTGCCAATTGAATCTCAACAAGGAAACCGTCGTTGGTGGAATTTGGTTAATGTTTATTGAAAAAGTATGGGATTTCAGCAAACAAAGAAAGGCACGCAACTAAAAAGGACAAACATACAAAAATGGGGCGATTTATAATTCACTTTTTTTTATTTTAAAGTATTGACTCTTCTGCGAGTAAATAGTAGTCGGAACAAGATTCCACAAAGCCTTGTCTAAGCACCACTCAGTTGCTTCATCAGAAACTTTCTTCACCATGGAGAGGAGTTTAGTCTGCAAAGTAGATTATAGACCTAACACAGCTAAGGTAATTACCCTTTAACAAATTTAAACACATGCAGGTTACCGCATCTTACACTCATGGATCATAAATTAAATTAGATAAGATAATTGGAAGTATCTGTGATATTTTTCCCTCATGGATTATAAATTAAATTAGATAACAGAATTGGAAGTATCTGTGATATTTTTCCCTACATTATATTTATGTTGTTACTTTGTGTCCCTCGTCCATTGGTTCAAGAGGTCTGCATTCTAACTGTGTGATCATTGGTTCAAGAGGTCTGCATTCTAACTGTGTGATCATTGGTTCAAGAGGTCTGCATTCTAACTGTGTGATCATTGGTTCAAGAGGTCTGCATTCTAACTGTGTGATCATTGGTTCAAGAGGTCTGCATTCTAAATGTATGATCATTGGTTCAAGAGGTCTGCATTCTAAATGTATGATCATTGGTTCAAGAGGTCTGCATTCTAACTGTGTGATCATTGGTTCAAGAGGTCTGCATTCTAACTGTGTGATCATTGGTTCAAGAGGTCTGCATTCTAACTGTGTGATCATTGGTTCAAGAGGTCTGCATTCTAACTGTGTGATCATTGGTTCAAGAGGTCTGCATTCTAACTGTGTGATCATTGGTTCAAGAGGTCTGCATTCTAACTGTGTGATCATTGGTTCAAGAGGTCTGCATTCTAACTGTGTGATCATTGGTTCAAGAGGTCTGCATTCTAACTGTGTGATCATTGGTTCAAGAGGTCTGCATTCTAACTGTGTGATCATTGGTTCAAGAGGTCTGCATTCTAACTGTGTGATCATTGGTTCAAGAGGTCTGCATTTTAACTGTGTGATCATTGGTTCAAGAGGTCTGCATTCTAACTGTGTGATCATTGGTTCAAGAGGTCTGCATTCTAACTGTGTGATCATTGGTTCAAGAGGTCTGCATTCTAACTGTGTGATCATTGGTTCAAGAGGTCTGCATTCTAACTGTGTGATCATTGGTTCAAGAGGTCTGCATTCTAACTGTGTGATCATTGGTTCAAGAGGTCTGCATTCTAACTGTGTGATCATTGGTTCAAGAGGTCTGCATTCTAACTGTGTGATCATTGGTTCAAGAGGTCTGCATTTTAACTGTATGATCATTGGTTCAAGAGGTCTGCATTCTAAATGTATGATCATTGGTTCAAGAGGTCTGCATTCTAACTGTGTGATCATTGGTTCAAGAGGTCTGCATTCTAACTGTGTGATCATTGGTTCAAGAGGTCTGCATTCTAACTGTGTGATCATTGGTTCAAGAGGTCTGCATTCTAACTGTGTGATCATTGGTTCAAGAGGTCTGCATTCTAACTGTGTGATCATTGGTTCAAGAGGTCTGCATTCTAACTGTATGATCATTGTTTCAAGAGGTCTGCATTTTAACTGTATGATCATTGGTTCAAGAGGTCTGCATTCTAACTGTATGATCATTGGTTCAAGAGGTCTGCATTCTAAATGTATGATCATTGGTTCAAGAGGTCTGCATTCTAACTGTATGATCATTGGTTCAAGAGGTCTGCATTCTAACTGTATGATCATTGGTTCAAGAGGTCTGCATTCTAAATGTATGATCATTGGTTCAAGCCAGTGAGGTATATCATTAAGTTCAGGCACTGCTGCCTCTCGGCTACATAGCAGCCCTCAACCCGAGGGACAGCGTGTTTACTTGTGCCATCCTGAAAGAGCCTCTCAGGGTGACAAAGACCCCATTCACCGGTAACCGGAGCTCGCACGCTGCCTCATCAACTATTTGAGCAGGATGGTGTTTAGGCCTATCTGTTTGCGACCACATTAACAACACAGCTCAGGAAATGTCGGTAACATATGATTAAAGTCTGGTGGCGGATGTCCTAATCTCGCCTGACAGAGTAGAGACAAAGAGACTGTAGGCCTAACTTAAATGTTTTCCTGAGACTGGGCCGACTGGTTTTTTTCCCCCTCATAGCGCAGGGAGGTAGCAGGTGTGAGGAAGGAGGACCTTAACTTTTGTCCTTGTCATCCTAGCCCAGGTGGAAGAGATCATTATTCTGAGTTCAACGGAGAGGAGAATGTGACAGGGCAGTGGACGTTAAGGTTCTAGAACTTCTGGAGTCAATGACAAAAGGTGCATGAGTAGTTAATGGATATATAAGGACTGGAAGTCTGACGGGATTTCATGGAGCTAACTCAGTGGGCAACTCAGTGGATAACAGGGGGTCGTTCTACCTTTCACAGAGCCGGTAAGCGCCCCAGTCTGTGTCGCTGCAAAACATTTCGAGTGGCTGTTCTGAGAACATCATGCTCGTGGGTGTGTTTCACCGCTTTCGTCTGTGGACTCTTTCTCCTCCTCGGAGTGTGTTTTCTCAATCTCTTTGACCCACGACTCCAACCCCTCCCTCTCACTGGAGTGGAGCCCAGAGATGTCACCCTTCTGTTGTGGACGCACCCCTTCGGCCGTTACCGCAGACTGCCGGACTGTGAGGCGCGCTTTGGGATCCGTGGGTGCGTACTGACCGACGACCGACGCACGTACCCTGGGGCTGACGCCATCATCATGCACCACCGTGAGATAATGACCAACGCCACGGCGCTCCCGTCTGACCCACGACCCCGTGGCCAGAAGTGGATCTGGATGAATTTTGAGTCCCCGTCTCACACTCGTGGCCTGCAGCAGTTCGAGGGCTTGTTCAACCTCACCATGACCTACCGTGCAGATTCAGACATCTTCCTCCCCTACGGCTACCTGGTGACCCGCCTTCACCCTCACGCCAACGCCCCCCACACACGCCCCCGACGGCCCCACCTACTGGCTTGGGTCATCAGTAACTGGTCGGAGTCGCAGGCCCGCGTGGCGTATTACCGTCGGCTGGTTAACTACGTTGACGTGGATGTGTTCGGGCGTGCAGGCGTGCCACTGCCAGAGGACAGCACTGTGGTGCGCACGGTGAGGCGTTACCTGTTTTATCTGGCGTTGGAGAACTCCCAGCACCCCGACTACATCACCGAGAAGCTGTGGAACTCCTTACTGGCCGGGGCCGTTCCTGTAGTTCTCGGGCCGCCGCGGGAAAACTACGAACGCTTCCTCCCCCATGATGCCTTCATTCATGTGGACGACTTCTCCTCTCCCCGCCTGCTCGCCCAATACCTGATGCTGCTGCGCCGGAGCCCCACCCTCCTGCAGAGACACCTGGCTTGGAGGAGGAGCTACAGCGTGCACCTGACCGCTTTCTGGGCGGAGCATTACTGCACAGCATGTCGCGTCGTGCGGAACCACAGTCTCCGGACTGACACCATCACCAACCTTCAGCGCTGGTTTGAGTCCTGACCTCAGTGTGGAACCACAGTCTCCGGACTGACACCATCACCAACCTTCAGCGCTGGTTTGAGTCCTGACCTCAGTGTGGAACCACAGTCTCCGGACTGACACCATCACCAACCTTCAGCGCTGGTTTGAGTCCTGACCTCAGTGTGGAACCACAGTCTCCAGACTGACACCATCACCAACCTTCAGCGCTGGTTTGAGTCCTGACCTCAGTGTGGAACCACAGACTCCGGACTAACACCATCACCAACCTTCAGCGCTGGTTTGAGTCCTGACCTCAGTGTGGAACCACAGTCTCCGGACTGACACCATCACCAACCTTCAGCGCTGGTTTGAGTCCTGACCTCAGTGTGGAACCACAGTCTCCGGACTGACACCATCACCAACCTTCAGCGCTGGTTTGAGTCCTGACCTCAGTGTGGAACCACAGACTCCGGACTGACACCATCACCAACCTTCAGCGCTGGTTTGAGTCCTGACCTCAGTGTGGAACCACAGACTCCGGACTGACACCATCACCAACCTTCAGCGCTGGTTTGAGTCCTGACATCGGACTCCTTTTTGACCTTCCAATATGTGGTGACTACTATGAACATGATTGGTCAGATATCTAGCCACAACCCAGTCTGTAGCAGGGAATCTATAGAAACTCTCTTCAACACCATTCAGTAAACAGGAAGAAACACTTCATATTTATTGAACATTATTGAACTGGGATTCACATGTCTGTCATTTTTGTTGTTGTTATTAGTCAGTGTTCAGTAGTGTTGTGAAGTGAGTTAGACTGTATAAGAAACAGAGATATTGCTCTCATCAGCGTGTTGTGTGGATTGTTAAGACGGGCTGCTTATGGAGGCCTTAAACTTCCTTAAACTTAAGGACGGGACAGTGGGATGGGTTCAGCATCATGGCCATGTTAACCCCAGTAGCCTTGATACTGCCCAGACATTACCAGGTGACCAGCTGCTACTTATCCCACACCACTAGACATGGGCAATGTCAACCCCAGGATAAGCCACAACACCAACCCCCGGGGCTCCTGTTCCACCTCCAAAGAAGATACCTGTGACACACACACACACACACACACACACACACACACACACACACACACACACACACACACACACACACACACACACACACACACACACACACACACACACACACACAGAGCTCCCTCCACCTCTATGATCCCTCTCATATTGTACAGGCTATATTTACATCAAATGCCCATGTCTTTCTTACCTTACTTGTCTGATTGGTTCAGTTGTTTCAGTCCAAGGTGTTTCACACTTTTTAATGTTTTTCCCCCCACTACATGTGAACATTCTAATGTATGTTAGCAATTGCAACAAATTAAACTTGAACTTGACCTGCTTAAGGAAGTTTTGCCTCCAAAGTAGTCACTCTTACATAGTCACTCTTACATAGTCACTCTTACATTGTCACTCTTACATAGTCACTCTTACATAGTCACTCTTACATAGTCACTCTTACATTGTCACTCTTACATAGTCACTCTTACATAGTCACTCTTACATAGTCAATCTTACATAAGTCACTCTTACATAAGTCACTCTTACATAAGTCACTCTTACATAAGTCACTCTTACATCGTCACTCTTACATCGTCACTCTTACATAGTCACTCTTACATAAGTCACTCTTACATAGTCACTCTTACATAGTCACTCTTACATCGTCACTCTTACATAGTCACTCTTACATCGTCACTCTTACATAGTCACTCTTACATCGTCACTCTTACGTAGTCACTCTTACATAAGTCACTCTTACATAAGTCACTCTTACATAAGTCACTCTTACATCGTCACTCTTACATAGTCACTCTTACATAGTCACTCTTACATAGTCACTCTTACATCGTCACTCTTACATAGTCACTCTTACATAGTGCCACACATAATCACAATTGGTGTCGCTTTGTCTTCAAACATAGGCCTATCCCATTATTGGACTTTATTTAAAGTCCTATCCCATTGTTGGACTTTATTTAAAGGTCTATCCCATTATTGGACTTTATTTAAAGGCCTATCCCATTATTGGACTTTATTTAAAAGCCTATCCCATTGTTGGACTTTATTTAAAGGCCTATCCCATTGTTGGACTTTATTTAAAGGCCTATTCCATTGTTGGACTTTATTTAAAGGCCTATCCCATTATTGGACTTTATTTAAAAGCCTATCCTATTGTTGGACTTTATTTAAAGGCCTATCCCATTGTTGGACTTTATTTAAAGGCCTATCCTATTGTTGGACTTTATTTAAAGGCCTATCCCATTGTTGGACTTTATTTAAAGGCCTATCCCATTGTTGGACTTTATTTAAAGGCCTATCCTATTGTTGGACTTTATTTAAAGGCCTATTCCATTGTTGGACTTTATTTAAAGGCCTATCCCATTGTTGGACTTTATTTAAAGGCCTATCATATTGTTGGACTTTATTTAAAGGCCTATCCCATTGTTGGACTTTATTTAAAGGCCTATCCCATTGTTGGACTTTATTTAAAGGCCTATCCTATTGTTGGACTTTATTTAAAGGCCTATCCCATTGTTGGACTTTATTTAAAGGCCTATCCTATTGTTGGACTTTATTTAAAGGCCTATTCCATTGTTGGACTTTATTTAAAGGCCTATCCCATTGTTGGACTTTATTTAAAGGCCTATCCTATTGTTGGACTTTATTTAAAGGCCTATCCCATTGTTGGACTTTATTTAAAGGCCTATCCCATTGTTGGACTTTATTTAAAGTCCTATCCCATTGTTGGACTTTATTTAAAGGCCTATCCCATTGTTGGACTTTATTTAAAGGCCTATCCCATTGTTGGACTTTATTTAAAGGCCTATCCCATTGTTGGACTTTATTTAAAGGCCTATCCCATTGTTGGACTTTATTTAAAGGCCTATCCCATTGTTGGACTTTATTTAAAGGCCTATTCCATTGTTGGACTTTATTTAAAGGCCTATCCTATTGTTGGACTTTATTTAAAGGCCTATTCCATTGTTGGACTTTATTTAAAGGCCTATCCTATTGTTGGACTTTATTTAAAGGCCTATTCCATTGTTGGACTTTATTTAAAGGCCTATCCTATTGTTGGACTTTATTTAAAGGCCTATTCCATTGTTGGACTTTATTTAAAGGCCTATCCCATTGTTGGACTTTATTTAAAGGCCTATCCTATTGTTGGACTTTATTTAAAGGCCTATCCCATTGTTGGACTTTATTTAAAGGCCTATTCCATTGTTGGACTTTATTTAAAGGCCTATTCCATTGTTGGACTTTATTTAAAGGCCTATCCCATTGTTGGACTTTATTTAAAGGCCTATCCTATTGTTGGACTTTATTTAAAGGCCTATTCCATTGTTGGACTTTATTTAAAGGCCTATCCTATTGTTGGACTTTATTTAAAGGCCTATCCCATTGTTGGACTTTATTTAAAGGCCTATCCTATTGTTGGACTTTATTTAAAGGCCTATCCTATTGTTGGACTTTATTTAAAGGCCTATCCTATTGTTGGACTTTATTTAAAGGCCTATCCTATTGTTGGACTTTATTTAAAGGCCTATCCCATTGTTGGACTTTATTTAAAGGCCTATTCCATTGTTGGACTTTATTTAAAGGCCTATCCCATTATTGGACTTTATTTAAAGGCCTATCCCATTGTTGGACTTTATTTAAAGGCCTATTCCATTGTTGGACTTTATTTAAAGGCCTATCCCATTATTGGACTTTATTTAAAGGCCTATCCTATTGTTGGACTTTATTTAAAGGCCTATCCCATTGTTGGACTTTATTTAAAGGCCTATCCCATTGTTGGACTTTATTTAAAGGCCTATCCCATTGTTGGACTTTATTTAAAGGCCTATCCCATTGTTGGACTTTATTTAAAGGCCTATTCCATTGTTGGACTTTATTTAAAGGCCTATCCCATTGTTGGACTTTATTTAAAGGCCTATCCCATTGTTGGACTTTATTTAAAGGCCTATCCTATTGTTGGACTTTATTTAAAGGCCTATCCCATTGTTGGACTTTATTTAAAGGCCTATTCCATTGTTGGACTTTATTTAAAGGCCTATCCCATTATTGGACTTTATTTAAAGGCCTATCCCATTGTTGGACTTTATTTAAAGGCCTATTCCATTGTTGGACTTTATTTAAAGGCCTATCCCATTATTGGACTTTATTTAAAGGCCTATTCCATTGTTGGACTTTATTTAAAGGCCTATCCCATTGTTGGACTTTATTTAAAGGCCTATCCCATTGTTGGACTTTATTTAAAGGCCTATTCCATTATTGGTCTTTATTTAAAGGCCTATCCCTTGTTGGTATTTATTTAAAGGCCTATCCCATTGTTGGACTTTATTTAAAGGCCTATCCCATTGTTGGACTTTATTTAAAGGCCTATCCCATTGTTGGACTTTATTTAAAGGCCTATTCCATTGTTGGTCTTTATATATACTATATTATATATACTACTTGTTGTGTGTATGTACTGACAAGTCTGTGGAACTGATAGATTCACACACATGCTACATGTTAATATATTTAAATGTATGTAAATTGTAATGGTTTTAAATGTATGTAAATTGTAATGTATTTAAATGTATGTAAATTGTAAAGTATTTTGCCTGTAATGACTTTTTTAAATTAAAAAAAAAAATGTGTCGGACCGCAGTAAGACTAGCTGTCACCATTGGCTAATGAGGATCCTGATAAATACAATCAAAGGCACATTCCTTGTTGGTATTTATTTAAAGGCCCTATCCCTTGTTGGCATTTATTTAAAGGCCTATCCCTTGTTGGCATTTATTTAAAGGCCCATCCCTTGTTGGTATTTATTTAAAGGCCTATCCCTTGTTGGTATTTATTTAAAGGCCTATCCCTTGTTGGTATTTATTTAAAGGCCTATCCCTTGTTGGCATGTATTTAAAGGCCTATCCCTTGTTGGTATTTATTTAAAGGTCTATCCCTTGTTGGTATTTATTTAAAGGTCTATCCCTTGTTGGTATTTATTTAAAGGCCTATCCCTTGTTGGCATTTATTTAAAGGCCTATCCCTTGTTGGTATTTATTTAAAGGCCTATCCCTTGTTGGCATTTATTTAAAGGCCTATCCCTTGTTGGCATTTATTTAAAGGCCTATCCCTTGTTGGTATTTATTTAAAGGCCCATCCCTTGTTGGTATTTATTTAAAGGCCTATCCCTTGTTGGTATTTATTTAAAGGCCTATCCCTTGTTGGTATTTATTTAAAGGCCTATCCCTTGTTGGCATTTATTTAAAGGCCCATCCCTTGTTGGTATTTATTTAAAGGCCTATCCCTTGTTGGCATTTATTTAAAGGCCCATCCCTTGTTGGTATTTATTTAAAGGCCTATCCCTTGTTGGTATTTATTTAAAGGCCTATCCCTTGTTGGTATTTATTTAAAGGCCTATCCCTTGTTGGTATTTATTTAAAGGCCTATCCCTTGTTGGCATGTATTTAAAGGCCTATCCCTTGTTGGTATTTATTTAAAGGTCTATCCCTTGTTGGTATTTATTTAAAGGCCTATCCCTTGTTGGTATTTATTTAAAGGCCTATCCCTTGTTGGCATTTATTTAAAGGCCTATCCCTTGTTGGTATTTATTTAAAGGCCTATCCCTTGTTGGCATTTATTTAAAGGCCTATCCCTTGTTGGCATTTATTTAAAGGCCTATCCCTTGTTGGTATTTATTTAAAGGCCTATCCCTTGTTGGTGTTTATTTAAAGGCCTATCCCTTGTTAGCATTTATTTAAAGGCCTATCCCTCGTTGGTATTTATGTAAAGGCATATGTTTGGACTGTAGTTGAGTGAGGCTAGTTCCTGCTGTGTCCCATGGTCTGGACTGTACATCTCTGGCTCTGGTGGTCCATTGTGTGTGATACGTCTCTTAACTTCTGAACATGTCTTATGTTTCTTAAGGAGGCTAGGAAGAAGCAGGAAGCCAGCTTCAATGTGTTCAGCATGTTTCAGCAGAGACTCTCTACTTCTTTAGTCGTCTCCCTCTCTCCTTCTTTAGTCATCTCCCTCTCTCCTTTAGTTATCTCCCTTTCTCCTTCTTTAGTTATCTCCCTCTCTCCTTCTTTAGTTACCTCCCTCTCTCCTTTAGTTATCTCCCTTTCTCCTTCTTTAGTTATCTCCCTCTCTCCTTTAGTTATCTCCCTTTCTCCTTCTTTAGTCATCTCCCTCTCTCCTTTAGTTATCTCCCTTTCTCCTTCTTTAGTTATCTCCCTCTCTCCTTTTTTAGTTGTCTCCCTCTCTCCTTTAGTTGTCTCCCTCTCTCCTTCTTTAGTTATCTCCCTCTCTCCTTTAGTTATCTCCCTCTCTCCTTTAGTTATCTCCCTCTCTCCTTCTTTAGTTACCTCCCTCTCTCCTTATTTAGTTGTCTCCCTCTCTCCTTTAGTTGTCTCCCTCTCTCCTTTAGTTATCTCCCTCTCTCCTTCTTTAGTTACCTCCCTCTCTCCTTATTTAGTTGTCTCCCTCTCTCCTTTAGTTGTCTCCCTCTCTCCTTCTTTAGTTGTCTCCTCTTTCCTTCTTTAGTTATCTCCCTCTCTCCCTCTCTCCTTCATTTACTCTGTTGAACACACATACACAAAATGCCTACACACATTTCTATAGCGAAATGTACATGTTTCGTACATCAAAGGAATGAGAAAATAACATCAATGAATGTGTAATAAACAACAGAACCCGAGACAAATCAACAGAGCTGGTTTCCCATGGCAACGGGCGGGGAGCAGTAATCTGAGAGCTGGTTTCCCATGGCAGCGGGCGGTGAGCAGTAATCTGAGAGCTGGTTTCCCATGGCAGCGGGCGGGGAGCAGTAATCTGAGAGCTGGTTTCCCATGGCAGCGGGCGGGGAGCAGTAATCTGAGAGCTGGTTTCCCATGGCTGTATCCCGCTGCCTCATGGACCTCCACTCTGGACCTCTGATGGCTCCTGTGATTGCAATGATCCATCTTGCTGTCAGATGAAAAGAAAGAGAAAATCACACACAGTCTCCCTCCCTTCCTCCCATGTGTCCACCAAACAAGCTACCATGTTGTGTACTGAGCCAACACATGGACCACAGGCCCACTGTGTGTGTGTGTGTGTGTGTGTGTGTGTGTGTGTGTGTGTGTGTGTGTGTGTGTGTGTGTGTGTGTGTGTGTGTGTGTGTGCAGTGCATTATCAGTAACTTTGGTTAGGAAGATCTGTGAGATCTCATGAATGATTAAATGGACTGCAGCATTTCCCCAGTGGCCTGCCTGCTACTCTCATATCAACATGTCTCAGTTCACTAGAGAGGAACAACAAGAGAGATAGATCGGACATGAAAGGAGGGAAAGAATAATAAATACATAGTCCCAGTGTCATACACTGACAGAGATGATCAACACATGGTCCCAGTGTCATACACTGACAGAGATGATCAACACATAGTCCCAGTGCCATACACTGACAGAGACTATCAACACATAGTCCCAGTGCCATACACTGACAGAGATGATCAACACATAGTCCCAGTGCCATACACTGACAGGGATGATCAACACATAGTCCCAGTGCCATACACTGACAGAGACTATCAACACATAGTCCCAGTGCCATACACTGACAGAGACTATCAACACATAGTCCCAGTGCCATACACTGACAGGGATGATCAACACATAGTCCCAGTGCCATACACTGACAGGGATGATCAACACATAGTCCCAGTGCCATACACTGACAGAGACTATCAACACATAGTCCCAGTGCCATACACTGACAGGGATGATCAACACATAGTCCCAGTGCCATACACTGACAGGGATGATCAACACATAGTCCCAGTGCCATACACTGACAGGGATGATCAACACATAGTCCCAGTGTCATACACTGACAGAGATGATCAACACATAGTCCCAGTGCCATACACTGACAGGGATGATCAACACATAGTCCCAGTGCCATACACTGACAGGGATGATCAACACATTAGGCCAACAGTTGCAAACGAGAGTTTCTATTGGACAAATTCAGGTATGTTTATCCCTGTTTCATTCTGTTTGCTTCCATTTAAGAAACCCGGGCGACGCTAGGCCAAATGCGCGCTGTGTTAAGAAACAGCGCTGTACTGCAGCGCCAGCAGAGTCCCTGTCCATGGGCCTCCCGGTCACGGCCGGTTACAACAGAGCCTGGCCTGGGCACGAACCCAGGGACTCTACTGGCGCTGCAGTACAGCGCTGTTTCATAACACAGCGCACATCCATCCCGGAAGCCAGCCGCATCAATGTGTCGGAGGAAACACCTGGCAACCTTGGTCAGCGCACACTGATATCCCTACCGGCCAAGCCCTCCCTAACCCGGACGACACTAGGCCAATTGTGCGTCGCCCCACGGACCTCCCGGTCGGTTACGACAGAGCCTGGGCGCGAACCCAGAGTCTCTGGTGGCGCAGCTGGCGCTGCAGTACAGCACCCTTTAACCACTGCACCACCCGGGAGGCTAGCCCAGAATGTTTTTTGTGTTATTATATACAGCTGGAAATAACTTTTGGACATCAGAGCGGAGGTAACTCACCAGCATTATGACCAGGAATACGACTTTCCCGAATTGGATCCTTTGTTCGTACACCCCAGGGCAATTGAACTTATCCCAGGGGCTGCTCCAAGTATTCGGAGTGGACTTCTAGTCAGGCTCAGGAGACGTGCACACCATCCACCGCTTCCGAGTATATTACTCGCTAATGTTCACTTTCTGGACAATAAAGTAGACGAGCTCAGGGCCATTATCTCCTTCCAGAGATACATCAGGGTCTGTAACATATTCTGTTTCACGGCATCATGGCTCTCTGGGATATACTGTCCCCGTCCATACAGCCAGTTGGGTTCTTCCTACATCGTGCAGACAGGAATAAAGAACTCTCTGGGATATACTGTCCCCGTCCATACAGCCAGTTGGGTTCTTCCTACATCGTGCAGACAGGAATAAAGAACTCTCTGGGATATACTGTCCCCGTCCATACAGCCAGTTGGGTTCTTCCTACATCGTGCAGACAGGAATAAAGAACTCTCTGGGATATACTGTCCCCGTCCATACAGCCAGTTGGGTTCTTCCTACATCGTGCAGACAGGAATAAAGAACTCTCTGGGATATACTGTCCCCGTCCATACAGCCAGTTGGGTTCTTCCTACATCGTGCAGACAGGAATAAAGAACTCTCTGGGATATACTGTCCCCGTCCATACAGCCAGTTGGGTTCTTCCTACATCGTGCAGACAGGAATAAAGAACTCTCTGGGATATACTGTCCCCGTCCATACAGCCAGTTGGGTTCTTCCTACATCGTGCAGACAGGAATAAAGAACTCTCTGGGATATACTGTCCCCGTCCATACAGCCAGTTGGGTTCTTCCTACATCGTGCAGACAGGAATAAAGAACTCTCTGGGATATACTGTCCCCGTCCATACAGCCAGTTGGGTTCTTCCTACATCGTGCAGACAGGAATAAAGAACTCTCTGGGATATACTGTCCCCGTCCATACAGCCAGTTGGGTTCTTCCTACATCGTGCAGACAGGAATAAAGAACTCTCTGGGATATACTGTCCCCGTCCATACAGCCAGTTGGGTTCTTCCTACATCGTGCAGACAGGAATAAAGAACTCTCTGGGATATACTGTCCCCGTCCATACAGCCAGTTGGGTTCTTCCTACATCGTGCAGACAGGAATAAAGAACTCTCTGGGATATACTGTCCCCGTCCATACAGCCAGTTGGGTTCTTCCTACATCGTGCAGACAGGAATAAAGAACTCTCTGGGATATACTGTCCCCGTCCATACAGCCAGTTGGGTTCTTCCTACATCGTGCAGACAGGAATAAAGAACTCTCTGGGATATACTGTCCCCGTCCATACAGCCAGTTGGGTTCTTCCTACATCGTGCAGACAGGAATAAAGAACTCTCTGGGATATACTGTCCCCGTCCATACAGTCAGTTGGGTTCTTCCTACATCGTGCAGACAGGAATAAAGAACTCTCTGGGATATACTGTCCCCGTCCATACAGCCAGTTGGGTTCTTCCTACATCGTGCAGACAGGAATAAAGAACTCTCTGGGAAGAAGAAAGGAGCTGCTGTATGTTGCATGGTGTTATTGTGACAATGTACAGAAACTCAAGTCCTTTTGTTCAGTGGTGGAAAAAGTACCCAATTGTCATATTTGAGTAAAAGTAAAGATACCTTAATAGAATATGACTCCAGTAAAAGTGAAAGTCACCCAGTAAAATACTACTTGAGTAAAAGTCAAAAAGCATTTGGTTTTAATTATACTTAATTATCACAAGTGCATGTAATTGCTAAATTATACTTAAGTATCAAAAGTTAAAAGTAAAGTATTAATCTTTTCAAATTGCTTATATGAAGCAAACCAGGTGGCAAAATTGTATTTTTTATTATTTATTTTATTTACAGAAAGCCAGGGGCATGCTCCAACACTTGGTGAGTCCACCAGATCAGAGGCTCCAACACTCAGACATAATTTACAAAGGAAGCATGTGTTTGGTGAGTCCACCAGATCAGAGGCAGTAGGGATTACCAGGGATGTTCTCTTGTGTGAATTAGACAATTTTTCTGTCCTGCTAACCATTCAAAATGTAATAAATATTTTTGGGTGTCAGGGAAAAAATATTAAGTAAAAAGTACAATATTTTCTTTAGGAATGTAGTGGAGTAAAAGTAAAAGTATTAAAAAATATGAATAGTAAAGTTAAATACAGATACTCCAAAAAACGACTTAAGTAGTACTTTAAAAAGTATTTTTACTTAAGTACTTTACCCCACTGCTTTTGTTCACCCGACTTAGAATACCTCACAATCAAATGCCGACCGTATTACCTCCTAAGATAATTATCTTTGTTTACAGTCACAGCCGTGTATGTTCCCCCTCAAGCTGATACCACAACAGCCCTCAAGGAACTATACGGTGCAAACTGGAAACCACATATCCCGAGACGGCATTTATTATAACTGGGGATTTTAACAAAGCAAGTTTGAGGAAAACACTACCAAAGTTCTACCAACACATTGACTGTAGTACACACGCTGCTAAAACGGTCGACCACTGCTACTCCCCCTTCCGGGGGATACAAGGCTCTCCACCATCCTTCCTTTGGCAAATCAGATCACACCTCCATTTTGCTCCCTTCCTATAGGCTGAAACTCAAACAGGAAATAACCGTCTGTTCAATGCTGGTCTGGCCAATCAGAATCCATGCTTCAAGATTGTTTTGATCACGCGGACTGGGATAGAGTTGAAGTCGGAAGTTTACACACACCTTAGCCAAATACATTTAAACTCAGTTTTTCACAATTCCTGACATTTAATCCTAGTAAAAATTCACTGTCTTAGGTGAGTTAGGATCACAACTTTATTTTAAGAATGTGAAATGTCCAAATAATAGTAGAGTGATTTATTTCAGCTTTTATTTCTTTCATCAAATTCCCAGTGGGTCAGAAGTTTACATAAACTCAATTAGTATTGGGTAGCATTGCCTTTAAATTGTTTAAATTGGGTCAAATGTTTCAGGAAGCCTTCCACAAGTTTCCCACAATAAATTGGGTGAATTTTGGTCAATTCCTCCTGACACAGCTGGTGTAACTGAGTCAGGTTTGTAGGCCTCCTTGCTTGCACACTCTTTTTCAGTTCTGCCCACACATTTTCTCTAGGATTGAGGTCAGGGCTTTGTGATGGCAACTCCAATACCTTGACTTTGTTGTCCTTAAGCCATTATGCCACAACTTTGGAAGTATGCTTGGGGTCATTGTCCATTTGGGAGACCTATTTGCGACCAAGCTTTAACTGATGTCTTGAGATGTTGCTTACATATATATCCACATGATTTTCCTGCCTCATGATGCCATCTATTTTGTTAAGTGCACCAGACCTTCCTGCATCAAAGCACCCCCACAACATGATGCTGCCACCCCCGTGCTTCATGGTTGGGGTGGTGTTCTTCAGCTTGCAAGCCACCCCCTTTTTCCTCCAAACATAACAATGATCATTATGGCCAAACAGTTCTATTTTTGTTTCATCAGACCGGAGGACATTTCTCCAAAAAGTACGATCTTTGTCCCCATGTGTAGTTGCAAACCATAGTCTGGCTTTTTTTATGGCGGTTTTGGAGCAGTGGCTTCTTCCTTGCTGAGGGGCCTTTCAGGTTATGTCAATATAAGACTTGTTTTACTGTGGATATAGATACTTTTGTACCTGTTTCCTACAGTATATTCACAAGGTCCTTTGCTGTTGTTCTGGGATTGATTTGCACTTTTCGCACCAAAGTACGCTCATCTCTAGGATGACAGAACGCATCTCCTTCCTGAGCGGTATGACGGCTGTGTGGTCCCATGGTGTTTATACTTGCGTACTATTGTTTGTACAGATCAACGTGGTACGTTCAGGCATCTGGAAATTGTTCCTAAGGATGAACCAGACTTGTGAAGGTCTACATTTGGTTTTCTGAGGTCTTGGCTTTTCCCATGATGCCAATCAAAGAGGCACTGAGTTTGAAGGCAGGCCTTGAAATACATCCACAGGTACACCTCCAATTGACAAATTATGTCAATTAGCCTATCAGAAGCTTCTAAAGCCATGACATCATTTTCTGGAATTTTCCAAGCTGTTTAAAGGCACTTAGTGTATGTAATCTTCTGACCCACTGGAATTGTGATACAGTGAATTATAAGTGAAATAATCTGTCTGTAAACAATTGTTGGAAACATTACTTGTGTCATGCACAAAGTTGATGTCCTAACTGACTTGCCAAAACTATATTTTGTTCACAAGAAATGTGTGGAGTGGTTGAAAAACGAGTTTTAATGACTCTAAGCTAAGTGTATGTAAACTTCCAACTTTAACTGTATGTTCTAGGTAGCCTCTGAGAATAACAATGACGTATACACGGACACAGTGACTGAGTTCATCAGGAAGTATATTGGGGATGTCGTTCACACTGTAACTATTAAAACCTACCCAGACCAGAAACCGGGGATAGATGCCAGCATTCAAGAAAAACTGGGAAAACCAGCCCTGTCTCGGGACACTGAGGTCCTTCTCCCAGAGCAGTTAAACACCTCCTCCCGCTTTGAGGATAACACAGTACCACTGACGCGGCCCGCACCCAAGGACTGTAGGCTCTCGTTCTCCGTGGCCGACGTGAGTAAGATATTTAAGCTTGTTCACCCTCACAAGGCTGCCGACACAGACGGCATCCCTAGCCGCATTCTCAGAGTTTTGCAGACCAACTGCTGGGGCCGAGAGATTTGAAAAACAGCTTCGATATCAAGTCCCAGACTGTTAAAAAGCCATCACTTGCCGGCTACCACCAGGTTACTCCACAATGCACCTTAGAGAGTGCTTCCCTATATACATAGACAAGGAATCACTAGTCACTGTAATAATGGAACACTAGTCATTTTAATAATGTTTACATACTGCTTCACTCATTTCATTTGTATATACTGTATTTTAGTCAATGCCACTCCGACATTGTTCGTTCTAATATTTATATATTTCTTAATTACATTCTTTTACTTTTAGATTTGTGTGTATTGTTGTAAATTGTTAGATAGTACTGCCCGCCCTGTTGGAGCTAGGAACAGAAGCATTTTGCTACACCTGCAAGAATATATGCTAATAATGTGTATGTGACTAATAAAATGTGATTTTATTTTATTGTCAACATAGCCACTAGAACTAACGTGTTAGTAAATCCACTACAATCATGCAGTGTACAGTCAGAAAGCAGTTTTAGCAGTTACACCGGCGGGCCCTGGTGACAATAAATTAATAAAACCAAAAGCTTATCTTGACTTGGAAGTGTTCCAGTGTTGTGTTCCAGCCCTGTCCAGGGGTGTCATCGGATGGGGCCACAGTGTCTCCTGACCCCTCCAGTCTCAGCTTCCAGTATTTATGCTGCAGTAGTTTATGTGTCAGTAGTTTATGTTATATCTGGAGTACTTCTCCTGTCCTATCCGGTGTCCTGTGTGAACTCTCTAATTCTCTCTCTCTTTCTCTCTTTCTCTCTCTCTTTCGGAGGACCTGAGCCCTAGGACCATGCCTCAGGACTACCTGACATGATGACTCCTTGCTGTCCCCAGTCCACCTGGCCGTGCTGCTGCTCCAGTTTCAACTGTTCTGCCTGTAATTATTATTATTTGACCATGCTGGTCATTTATGAACATTTGAACATCTTGGCCATGTTCTGTTATAATCTCCACCCGGCACAGCCAGGAGGGGACTGGCCACCCCACATAGCCTGGTTCCTCTCTAGATTTCTTCCTAGGTTTTGGCCTTTCTAGGGAGTTTTTCCTAGCCACTGTGCTTCTACACCTGCATTGCTTGCTGTTTGGGGTTTTAGGCTTGGTTTCTGTACAGCACTTTGAGATATCAGCTGATGTATGAAGGGCTATATAAATACATTTGATTTGGATAGCCATAGTATGTCTTTGTACGGTTAACCTAATGTTTAGCTGTTTATAACCCAGCAGACAGCTCAGTTAACCTAATGTTTATAACCCAGCAGACATCTCAGTTAACCTAATGTTTATAACCCAGTAGACAGCTCAGTTAACCTAATGTTTATAACCCAGCAGACAGCTCAGTTAACCTAATGTTTATAACCCAGCAGACAGATCAGTTAACCTAATGTTTATAACCCAGTAGACAGATCAGTTAACCTAATGTTTATAACCCAGTAGACAGCTCAGTTAACCTAATGTTTATAACCCAGTAGACAGCTCAGTCAACCTAAATGTTTATAACCCAGCAGACATCTCAGTTAACCTAATGTTTATAACCCAGCAGACAGCTCAGTTAACCTAATGTTTAGCTGTTAATGACCCAGCAGACAGATCAGTTAACCTAATGTTTATAACCCAGTAGACAGATCAGTTAACCTAATGTTTATAACCCAGCAGACAGCTCAGTTAACCTAATGTTTATAACCCAGCAGACATCTCAGTTAACCTAATGTTTATAACCCAGTAGACAGATCAGTTAACCTAATGTTTATAACCCAGCAGACATCTCAGTTAACCTAATGTTTATAACCCAGTAGACAGATCAGTTAACCTAATGTTTATAACACAGCAGACATCTCAGTTAACCTAATGTTTATAACCCAGTAGACAGATCAGTTAACCTAATGTTTATAACCCAGTAGACAGATCAGTTAACCTAATGTTTATAACCCAGTAGACAGATCAGTTAACCTAATGTTTATAACCCAGCAGACAGCTCAGTTAACCTAATGTTTATAACCCAGTAGACAGATCAGTTAACCTAATGTTTATAACCCAGCAGACAGCTCAGTTAACCTAATGTTTATAACCCAGTAGACAGATCAGTTAACCTAATGTTTATGACCCAGTAGACAGCTCAGTTAACCTAATGTTTATAACCCAGTAGACAGATCAGTTAACCTAATGTTTATAACCCAGCAGACAGCTCAGTTAACCTAATGTTTATAACCCAGCAGACATCTCAGTTAACCTAATGTTTATAACCCAGTAGACAGATCAGTTAACCTAATGTTTATAACCCAGTGGACAGATCAGTTAACCTAATGTTTATAACCCAGCAGACAGCTCAGTTAACCTAATGTTTATAACCCAGCAGACATCTCAGTTAACCTAATGTTTATAACCCAGCAGACATCTCAGTTAACCTAATGTTTATAACCCAGCAGACAGATCAGTTAACCTAATGTTTATAACCTAGTAGACAGCTCAGTTAACCTAATGTTTAGCTGTTAATGACCCAGCAGACAGCTCAGTTAACCTAATGTTTATAACCCAGCAGACAGCTCAGTTAACCTAATGTTTAGCTGTTTATAACCCAGCAGACAGATCAGTTAACCTAATGTTTATAACCCAGCAGACAGCTCAGTTAACCTAATGTTTATAACCCAGTAGACAGATCAGTTAACCTAATGTTTATAACCCAGTAGACATCTCAGTTAACCTAATGTTTAGCTGTTTATAACCCAGCAGACAGCTCAGTTAACCTAATGTTTATAACCCAGTAGACAGATCAGTTAACCTAATGTTTATAACCCAGCAGACATCTCAGTTAACCTAATGTTTATAACCCAGCAGACAGATCAGTTAACCTAATGTTTATAACCCAGCAGACAGCTCAGTTAACCTAATGTTTATAACCCAGTAGACAGATCAGTTAACCTAATGTTTATAACCCAGCAGACATCTCAGTTAACCTAATGTTTATAACCCAGTAGACAGATCAGTTAACCTAATGTTTATAACCCAGCAGACATCTCAGTTAACCTAATGTTTATAACCTAGTAGACATCTCAGTTAACCTAATGTTTATAACCCAGCAGACAGCTCAGTTAACCTAATGTTTATAACCCAGCAGACATCTCAGTTAACCTAATGTTTATAACCTAGTAGACAGCTCAGTTAACCTAATGTTTATAACCCAGTAGACAGCTCAGTTAACCTAATGTTTATAACCCAGCAGACAGCTCAGTTAACCTAATGTTTATAACCCAGTAGACAGCTCAGTGAACCTAATGTTTATGACCCAGCAGACAGCTCAGTTAACCTAATGTTTATAACCCAGCAGACAGCTCAGTTAACCTAATGTTTATAACCCAGCAGACAGCTCAGTTAACCTAATGTTTATAACCCTGTAGACAGATCAGTTAACCTAATGTTTATAACCCAGCAGACAGATCAGTTAACCTAATGTTTATAACCCAGCAGACAGCTCAGTTAACCTAATGTTTATAACCCAGCAGACAGCTCAGTTAACCTAATGTTTATAACCCAGTAGACAGCTCAGTTAACCTAATGTTTATAACCCAGTAGACAGCTCAGTTAACCTAATGTTTATAACCCAGTAGACAGCTCAGTTAACCTAATGTTTATGACCCAGTAGACAGCTCAGTTAACCTAATGTTTATAACCCAGTAGACAGCTCAGTTAACCTAATGTTTATAACCCAGCAGACAGCTCAGTTAACCTAATGTTTATAACCCAGCAGACAGATCAGTTAACCTAATGTTTATAACCCAGTAGACAGATCAGTTAACCTAATGTTTATAACCCAGTAGACAGATCAGTTAACCTAATGTTTATAACCCAGCAGACAGCTCAGTTAACCTAATGTTTATAACCCAGCAGACAGCTCAGTTAACCTAATGTTTATAACCCAGTAGACAGCTCAGTTAACCTAATGTTTATAACCCAGTAGACAGCTCAGTGAACCTAATGTTTATAACCCAGCAGACAGCTCAGTTAACCTAATGTTTATAACCTAGTAGACAGCTCAGTTAGGGGTTTATAACAACAGGTAGTGGCTAGGGGTTATAACAACAGGTAGTGGCTAGGGGGTTATAACAACAGGTAGTGGCTAGGGGTTATAACAACAGGTAGTGACTAGGGGTTTATAAGAACAGGTAGTGGCTAGGGGGTTATAACAACAGTGACCAGGGGAAAATAACAACAGGTAGTGGCTAGGGTGTTATAACAACAGTGACTAGGGGTTATAACAACAGGTAGTGACTAGGGGTTTATAACAGCAGGTAGTGGCTAGGGGGTTATAACAACAGTGACTAAGGGAAAATAACAGCAGGTAGTGACTAGGGGTTATAACACCAGGTAGTGGCTAGGGTGTTATAACAACAGGTAGTGGCTAGGGGGTTATAACAACATTGACTAGGAGAAATTAACAACAGGTAGTGACTAGGGTGTTATAACAACAGTGACTAGGGGAAAATAACAACAGGTAGTGACTAGGGGATTATAACAACAGGTAGTGGCTAGGGGGTTCTCACAACAGGTAGTGGCTAGGGGGTTATAACAACATTGACTAGGAGAAATTAACAACAGGTAGTGACTAGGGTGTTATAACAACAGTGACTAGGGGAAAATAAGAACAGGTAGTGGCTAGGGGGTTATAACAACAGGTAGTGACTAGGGGTTATAACAACAGGTACTGGCTAGGGGTTATAACAACAGGTAGTGACTAGGGGTTTATAAGAACAGGTAGTGGCTAGGGTGTTATAACAACAGGTAGTGACTAGGGGTTATAACAACAGGTAGTGACTAGGGGTTTATAAGAACAGGTAGTGACTAGGGGGTTATAACAACAGGTACTGGCTAGGGTGTTATGACAACAGGTAGTGGCTAGGGGGTTATAACAACAGTGACCAGGGGAAAATATCAACAGGGGGTTTAGAACCGATGTCTAAAATGTAAGGGGTTCTGCAATGTCCAGCAAAGTTACCAATAGTGTTGTGTGTGAATTGCTAGAACAGTGACTATTTTATGATGATAAGACATTGATTATCACAACACAATTATGGAAAGTAATGTTCTATATTGATGTCACCAGACTCTCTATGTTAACAAAGGGATTTTCAATAGTCACATCGGTAGAGTAGAGAGAGGAAAGTTATTTATGGGGGTCATAAACCTCCCCCCTCAGGCCAACCTCATGACACAACACAGTATGGAAAGTCATGTTATGCATTGATGTAGCATTTGCTCATTTTCACTAACTGAATTAATAAGATGTTGAACGCTGTGAAATTATCACATAGCCAAACAAACACTAGGTGGACCACGGTGTGTATGTGGTGTGTGGTGTGTGTATGTGTGGTGTGTGTGTGTGTGTGTGTGTGGTGTGTGCGTGTGTGTGTATGTGTGTATGTGTCTGTGTGTGTGTGTGTGTGGTGTGTGTGTGTATGTCTGTGTGGTGTGTGTGTGGTGTGTGTGTGTGTGTGTATGTGTCTGTTTGTATGTGTGTGTGTTGTGTGTGTGTGCGCGTGTGTGTATGTATGTATGTGTGGTGTGTGTGTGTGGGGTGTGTTTGTGTGTGTGTGTGTGAGTGTGTGTGTATGTGTGTTTGGTGTGTGTGTGTGTAAAACATCAATAACACTGGACATCAGAACTGTATACCAGACAGTAAGTAACTCCATATGTGTGAACTGTGTGAACGGGTTTAATTGAGAGATAGATACAGTACACATCCACTGAGTGCAATGGCTTACAGACAGTACAACCACAACCATAGCCCTCACATAGTCCTCACATAGCCCTCACATAGCCCTCACATAGTCCTCACATAGCCCTCACATAGCCCTCACATAGCCCTCACATAGCCCTCACAGAGCCCTCACATAGTCCTCACATAGCCCTCACAGATCCCTCACATAGTCCTCACATAGCCCTCACAGAGCCCTCACATAGTCCTCACATAGCCCTCACAGAGCCCTCACATAGTCCTCACATAGCCCTCACAGAGCCCTCACATAGTCCTCACATAGCCCTCCACATAGCCCTCACACAGCCCTCACATAGTCCTCACATAGCCCTCACATAGCCATCACATAGCCCTCACACAGCCCTCACATAGCCCTCACATAGCCCTCACATAGCCCTCACAATCAAATTCAAAAGAGAATGACACATGAATTAACACAGTAACAGCAAGAGAACACGTAACAACAAAATGGCACGTTCCCTTTTTCCATCTACTAAATCACACTTAAAGGTTGCAACCGGAGGGTGCTCCAGAATCCGTGGTATTCAATACATCATACATGTCAGGTATTACACTGAAAACGGTGTGCAGTAAAAGGAGTACGTCAACATACACTGTGCTATTATAAGAACTTGAAAATACACTCTTAAATGAGACCATATAGGGTGAATGACCAATGACAGAGACACACTTATTTCTAGCCAATATCAGAAACATGACATGCCAAGAGAGACAGAACAGGACAGATCAGAGCAGACCAGAACCCAGCCACAGCAGCAGGACGTCTAACATCACCTCAGAGTTTGAGCCAGGTGGTTTCAGCCGAGCCAAAATACAATTTTTTTCATTTTTTACTTATTTTCGTTTTATGCACCAGAAGTTATTCGTTTCATTCGACTTATTTTTAATAATGTAGGCAGGAAGGTTGTCCAAAATCCTGCAGAACAGCACAGAACATGTTCTGGTTTCAGCTCTCAGAACAGAACATGGTCTGGTTTCAGCTCTCAGAACAGAACATGGTCTGGTTTCAGCTCTCACAACAGAACATGTTATTTAAATTGTGTACAAATACTACACAGAAGAGAGAATATATATGAGTATATTTCTGAAAATATATCCATTCATGCATTATGTAAATTAATACTTTCTGCAGGCTTTTTGATACTACACCTTTTCTATCAGACACACACACACACACACACACACACACACACACACACACACACACACACAAGACACTCATTGGTGTCTTAAAAAATACATGGTCTCCGTCTGGCCACCAGAGTGCTTCCTTGAGGATGGATGGGAGGAGATTTGGAGGGGCTGGAGTCGCCTGGTCTTGATGGTGGACTCGGCCAGTCTGGTCTTGATGGCGGACTCGGCCAGTCTGGTCTTGATGGCGGGGAAGGAAAAGGAGTCTGGTAGGCCTTCCAGTCCAGAGCCTGACTCCACTGGACTCTCTGCATACAGAAAAGGACAATGGTAGAAACCATGAGAACCAACATTAAGAGTCTCACTCTATTCTCTGGACCCAAGTAATACTATTCTGGAATTACGTTCCAGAGTCAGAAACCCCTCCCCCTTTACCATGGATGCCAATCATGTGTTCCAGAGTCAGAAACCCCTCCCCCTTTACCGTGGATGCCAATCATGTTTTCCAGAGTCAGAAACCCCTCCCCCTTTACCCTGGATGCCAATCATGTTTTCCAGAGTCAGAAAACCCTCCCCCTTTACCGTGGATGCCAATCATGTGTTCCAGAATCAGAAAACCCTCCCCCTTTACCGTGGATGCCAATCATGTGTTCCAGAATCAGAAACCCCTCCCCCTTTACCGTGGATGCCAATCATGTGTTCCAGAGTCAGAAACCCCTCCCCCTTTACCGTGGATGCCAATCATGTGTTCCAGAGTCAGAAACCCCTCCCCCTTTACCATGGATGCCAATCATGTGTTCCAGAGTCAGAAACCCCTCCCCCTTTACCGTGGATGCCAATCATGTGTTCCAGAATCAGAAACCCCTCCCCCTTTACCGTGGATACCAATCATGTATTCCAGAATCAGAAACCCCTCCCCCTTTACCGTGGATGCCAATCATGTGTTCCAGAATCAGAAACCCCTCCCCCTTTACCGTGGATGCCAATCATGTGTTCCAGAATCAGAAACCCCTCCCCCTTTACCGTGGATGCCAATCATGTGTTCCAGAATCAGAAACCCCTCCCGCTTTACCGTGGATGCCAATCATGTGTTCCAGAATCAGAAACCCCTCCCCCTTTACCGTGGATGCCAATCATGTGTTCCAGAATCAGAACTCTCTCTGCCAGGATCTTGAGAGCTTCCCTCAGCTGCTGCAATCCTTCAGCTTCCCCCTGAGAGACAGACAGATACAGACACTCCTTCAGCTTCCCCCTGAGAGACAGACAGATACAGACACTCCTTCAGCTTCCCCCTGAGAGACAGACAGATACAGACACTCCTTCAGCTTCCCCCTGAGAGACAGACAGATACAGACACTCACTCAGCGCCCCCCTGAGAGACAGACAGATACAGACACTCACTCAGCGCCCCCCTGAGAGACAGACAGATACAGACACTCACTCAGCGCCCCCCTGAGAGACAGACAGATACAGACACTCCTTCAGCTTCCCCCTGAGAGACAGACAGATACAGACACTCCTTCAGCTTCCCCCTGAGAGACAGACAGATACAGACACTCACTCAGCGCCCCCCTGAGAGACAGACAGATACAGGCACTCCCTCAGCTCCCCCCTGAGAGACAGACAGATACAGGCACTCCCTCAGCTCCCCCCTGAGAGACAGACAGATACAGGCACTCCCTCAGCTCCCCCCTGAGAGACAGACAGATACAGGCACTCACTCAGCTCCCCCCTGAGAGACAGACAGATACAGACACTCCTTCAGCTTCCCCCTGAGAGACAGACAGATACAGACACTCCTTCAGCTTCCCCCTGAGAGACAGACAGATACAGACACTCCTTCAGCTTCCCCCTGAGAGACAGACAGATACAGACACTCCTTCAGCTTCCCCCTGAGAGACAGACAGACACAGACACTCCTTCAGCTTCCCCCTGAGAGACAGACAGATACAGACACTCACTCAGCGCCCCCCTGAGAGACAGACAGATACAGACACTCCCTCAGCTCCCCCCTGAGAGACAGACAGATAAAGGCACTCCCTCAGCTCCCCCCTGAGAGACAGACAGATACAGGCACTCACTCAGCTCCCCCCTGAGAGACAGACAGATACAGACACTCCTTCAGCTTCCCCCTGAGAGACAGACAGATACAGACACTCCTTCAGCTTCCCCCTGAGAGACAGACAGATACAGACACTCACTCAGCGCCCCCCTGAGAGACAGACAGATACAGACACTCACTCAGCGCCCCCCTGAGAGACAGACAGATACAGACACTCCTTCAGCTTCCCCCTGAGAGACAGACAGATACAGACACTCACTCAGCTTCCCCCTGAGAGACAGACAGATACAGACACTCCTTCAGCTTCCCCCTGAGAGACAGACAGACACAGACACTCCTTCAGCTTCCCCCTGAGAGACAGACAGATACAGGCACTCCTTCAGCTTCCCCATGAGAGACAGACAGATACAGACACTCCTTCAGCTTCCCCCTGAGAGACAGACAGACACAGACACTCATTCAGCTTCCCCCTGAGAGACAGACAGACACAGACACTCCTTCAGCTTCCCCCTGAGAGACAGACAGATACAGACACTCACTCAGCGCCCCCCTGAGAGACAGACAGATACAGGCACTCCCTCAGCTCCCCCCTGAGAGACAGACAGATACAGGCACTCCCTCAGCTCCCCCCTGAGAGACAGACAGATACAGGCACTCCCTCAGCTCCCCCCTGAGAGACAGACAGATACAGGCACTCACTCAGCTCCCCCCTGAGAGACAGACAGATACAGACACTCCTTCAGCTTCCCCCTGAGAGACAGACAGATACAGACACTCCTTCAGCTTCCCCCTGAGAGACAGACAGATACAGACACTCACTCAGCGCCCCCCTGAGAGACAGACAGATACAGACACTCACTCAGCGCCCCCCTGAGAGACAGACAGATACAGACACTCCTTCAGCTTCCCCCTGAGAGACAGACAGATACAGACACTCACTCAGCTTCCCCCTGAGAGACAGACAGATACAGACACTCCTTCAGCTTCCCCCTGAGAGACAGACAGACACAGACACTCCTTCAGCTTCCCCCTGAGAGACAGACAGATACAGGCACTCCTTCAGCTTCCCCATGAGAGACAGACAGATACAGACACTCCTTCAGCTTCCCCCTGAGAGACAGACAGACACAGACACTCCTTCAGCTTCCCCCTGAGAGACAGACAGACACAGACACTCCTTCAGCTTCCCCCTGAGAGACAGACAGATACAGACACTCACTCAGCGCCCCCCTGAGAGACAGACAGATACAGGCACTCCCTCAGCTCCCCCCTGAGAGACAGACAGATACAGGCACTCCCTCAGCTCCCCCCTGAGAGACAGACAGATACAGGCACTCCCTCAGCTCCCCCCTGAGAGACAGACAGATACAGGCACTCACTCAGCTCCCCCCTGAGAGACAGACAGATACAGACACTCCTTCAGCGCCCCCCTGAGAGACAGACAGATACAGGCACTCACTCAGCTTCCCGAGGAGAGACAGACAGATACAGGCACTCACTCAGCGCCCCCCTTGAGATACAGACAGACACAGATAGACATGCATTCAGAAACACACTCACCTCCACGGGCAAAAAGAGCCATGAATACTCAGGGAAGCATATTAAAATCTACTGAGGTCCAATACTGTGCATACCTCAGGCAAACCCTCTCCTGGCTCCCCCTTCTGCCCAGACTGCCCCTGTAAACACAGTCACACATACATTACACATACATTATACACAGAGGCAACATACACAGACTACCTAGAATACACAGAATGTCTGGGTGTGTGGTGAAATACTATGTGCAAGACTAGGAGGTCAAATACATGTGTGCGTATGTTTGTGTGTGTGTGTGTGTGTGTGTGCACGTGTTGCGTGCAACACGTGCTATACTCACAGGCTGGCCGTGCTCCCCTGGTAATCCTGAAGGGCCCTATATATATATATATATATATATATATATATATATATATAGATAGAGAGAGAGAGAGAGAGAGAGAGAGAGAGAGAGAGAGAGAGAGAGAGAGAGAGAGAGAGAGAGAGTGAGAGAGAGAGAGAGAGAGAGAGACCGAGAGAGACCAGGCCCTGATTAAAAATAGTGCACTCTGTAGGGGACAGGGTTCCATTTGGGAGGTCTTTGAAGAGTGCCCATCTACCTCCTGATCAAACAGATGTCTTTTGCACAATGGAACAAAGACACTGTTGAAATAAACCCTCTGAACCTTTCATAGCGAATGAATTACAAAGCAGTCCAGTGTTTTCTTATGAGAACATTAGGGGTAACATTTTGCCTCACCCTCTCCCCTGCGTCTCCTTTAGGACCGGGATTCCCAGCCTTGCCTTGGAGACCTCCCTCTGCCTACAACGCACAAACAGGGCGACATTTCAGACACCTCCCTCACATAGCCAGGCTCACACCGCCCTGACCTTGACCATAGTAACATCTCTGTTATGTAATGTTGACTGTGACCATAGTAACATCTCTGTTATGTAATGTTGACCTTGACCATAGTAACATCTCTGCTATGTCATGTTGACTGTGACCATAGTAACATCTCTGTTATGTAATGTTGACCGTGACCATAGTAACATTGCTGCTATGTCATGTTGACTGTGACCATGGTAACATCTCTGCTATGTAATGTTGACCTGACCGTGACCATAGTAACATCTCTGCTATGTAATGTTGACCTTGACCATAGTAACATCTCTGCTATGTAATGTTGACCTGACCGTGACCATAGTAACATCTCTGCTATGTAATGTTGACCTGACCGTGACCATAGTAACATCTCTGCTATGTAATGTTGACCGTGACCATAGTAACATCTCTACTATGTAATGTTGACCTTGACCATAGTAATATCTCTGCTATGTAATGTTGACCTGACCGTGACCATAGTAACATCTCTGCTATGTAATGTTGACCTGACCGTGACCATAGTAACATCTCTGCTATGTAATGTTGACCTGACCGTGACCATAGTAACATCTCTGTTATGTAATGTTGACCTGACCGTGACCATAGTAACATCTCTGCTATGTAATGTTGACCTGACTGTGACCATAGTAACATCTCTGCTATGTAATGTTGAGCTGACCTTGACCATAGTAACATCTCTGCTATGTAATGTTGACCTGACTGTGACCATAGTAACATCTCTGCTATGTAATGTTGACCGTGACCATAGTAACATCTCTGCTATGTAATGTTGACCGTGACCATAGTAACATCTCTGCTATGTAATGTTGACCTGACCGTGACCATAGTAACATCTCTGCTATGTAATGTCACCCTGAACTTGACCATAGTAACATATCTGCTTTGTAATGTTGACCTTGACCATAGTAACATCTCTGCTATGTAATGTTGACCTGACCGTGACCATAGTAACATCTCTGCTATGTAATGTTGACTGTGACCATAGTAACATCTCTGCTATGTAATGTTGACCTGACCGTGACCATAGTAACATCTCTGCTATGTAATGTTGACCTTGACCATAGTAACATCTCTGCTATGTAATGTTGACCTGACCGTGACCATAGTAACATCTCAGCTATGTAATGTTGACCTGACCGTGACCATAGTAACATCTCTGCTATGTAATGTTGACCTGACTGTGACCATAGTAACATCTCTGCTATGTAATGTTGACCTGACCTTGACCATAGTAACATCTCTACTATGTAATGTTGACCTGACTGTGACCATAGTAACATCTCTGCTATGTAATGTTGACCTGACCGTGACCATAGTAACATCTCTACTATGTAATGTTGACCTTGACCATAGTAACATCTCTGCTATGTAATGTTGAGCTGACCGTTACCATAGTAACATCTCTGCTATGTAATGTTGACCTGACCTTGACCATAGTAACATCTCTGCTATGTAATGTTGACTGTGACCATAGTAACATCTCTGCTATGTAATGTTGACCTGACTGTGACCATAGTAACATCTCTGCTATGTAATGTTGACTGTGACCATAGTAACATCTCTGCTATGTAATGTTGACCTGACCTTGACCATAGTAAAATCTCTGCTATGTAATGTTGACCGTGACCATAGTAACATCTCTGACATTATACCAGACTATTTGGTACTCACATCTCGCCCTGGGAGACCTGGAACTCCTGCTGGTCCGATTGGTCCAGGGGGACCTGTGATGTCACAGAAACAGTTCCAGAACATATTCATGTCCATACTACCTGTAGTTCCGTCCTGATTCTTGGAGAAAAACACCAGCCACACACACACACACACACACACACACACACACACACACACACACACACACACACACACACACACACACACACACACACACACACACACACACACACACACACACATACACACACACACATACACACACACACACACACACACACACGTATACACACAGAACGGAAGTGGTACCTGGAGGTCCTAGGGGGCCAGATGGACCAGGAGGGCCAGCTACCAACTCAGGAAGAGTTGGAGTAAGACGGGTCTCCTCTGATTAAAACACAAACAAACAAACAAACAAAAAATACATTTAATTACTGTAGTTGTACCAATGCCGTAAAATACCAAATGGTGTTTCATTAAGGCTTGTAGGACCTCTGACCCAACACTTCACCCTTGGTTTGTCATCAAACATGTGTGTGTGTGTGTGTGTGTGTGTGTGTGTGTGTGTTTCATCATACAGTCTGAATATTGTAAGGAACTCCTTATGCGAAGACTACAGCTGGTATTTTACGGATCACTGTCTGCCAGAGATCTGGGTTCAGGACAGGGTTAGTCCGTCTCTGAGCTCAGTGTGCTGGATCAGAGCCTAGACATGTCGGCTGTCAACATTCTGTAGTGGTGTCTGTTGTTAGGGTAAACTGCTAGGGTAAAATAACTTTTTATCAAATGAGATGTGCATTTATATGAATACATGCATCTGTCTTGGTTGTGTTGGTTCCTGTGTGAATACATGCATCTGTCTTGGTTGTGTTTGTCCCTGTGTGAATACATTCATCTGTCTAGTATGTGTTGGTTCCTGTGTGAATACATGCATCTGTCTTGGTTGTGTTTGTCCCTGTGTGAATACATTCATCTGTCTAGTATGTGTTGGTCCCTGTGTGAATACATGCATCTGTCTAGGTTGTGTTGGTCCCTGTGTGAATACATGCACCTGTCTAGGTTGTGTTGGTCCCTGTGTGATTGTTTCTGTGTTAGTCTAAACCCCTAGTCTCTTCTCCTTCCTCTCAGTGGAAGCAAAATCAAATCAAATCAAATTTTATTTGTCACATACACATGGTTAGCAGATGTTAATGCGAGTGTAGCGAAATGCTTGTTAGGGTTAGGGTTAGGGTTAGGGTAATGTTGTGGAAGCATAGAGGGTCTAGTGGAAGCATAGAGGGTCTAGTGGAAGCATAGAGGCTCTAGTGGAAGCATAGAGGGTCTAGTGGAAGCATAGAGGTTCTAGTGGAAGCATAGAGGGTCTAGTGGAAGCATAGAGGGTCTAGTGGAAGCATAGAGGCTCTAGTGGAAGCATAGAGGGTCTAGTGGAAGCATAGAGGGTCTAGTGGAAGCATAGAGGGTCTAGTGGAAGCATAGAGGGTCTAGTGGAAGCATAGAGTTCTAGTGGAAGCATAGAGGGTCTAGTGGAAGCATAGAGGGTCTAGTGGAAGCATAGAGGGTCTAGTGGAAGCATAGAGGGTCTAGTGGAAACATAGAGGGTCTAGTGGAAGCATAGAGGGTCTGGTGGAAGCATAGAGGGTCTAGTTGAAGCATAGAGGGTCTAGTGGAAACAGTAGCGATGCGTGGCTCCCCCCCCCCCCCCCCCCCCCCCCTCTGCTTAGTCTAATACAGCGACAACTAAAATATACCAAAATAACGATGTAGTCCAATCAACATAAGCTACATATGATGTGGATGTGCATGGTTCTGATTTCTGTGTGTGTGTGTGCGTGTGCGTGTGTGTGTGTGTGTGTGTGTGCAAGTAGAAAAACATGTCGACTCACTCTACTTGTAGAGAAACAACTCCTCTCTTTCATATTGATGAAATAGTCTCTCACTCTGTCATACAGTACAGGCTTTTATATTCTGTTGTCCCAGGCTACTTGGCTAAAATGATTACTCGCTAGTCTAACTTCCATTCATGGGCAACGTTAGCTAGTTAACATTAGACTTCTATATCTAACTACCGTACATATTGACCTTCCATCCTCTCAGGCCGGGGACACAGCAAGGTATGAATTAATGATTGGATCAAAATCGCTGTTGTAATCATTGGCCAGTACGGAGAATGAAGTAAAACCACAAGTCCAAATCCCTACCTACATCCATGGCTAATTTAGGAAAGGGACAGTTTTAGCTACAGACACAGAGAGGCAAAAGATAGATTATAAATGTTTATTTGAAAAAAATACATGAATACCCGCCATTGAGTGGTAGCATCCCTCTAGAACTAATGAAAGCTGCTCATGCAGTCTCCCTCCATTCCATCTCTACAAGGGCCTGGGATTTGGCTCCTGGCTGGGCCTGCATTTTCAATTGCAGACTGCTGTGCTGACAGCTTACAAATGAGCTGTGATTTACAGCCAGCTGGCTCCAGCAGCCAACACAGCCAACAGCCTCTCTTCTCCTCTGCTCTCCACAGACCCAGATCTAGAGCCAGACCCACTCTGAGCCAGACCCACTCTGAGCCAGACCCACTTTGAGCCAGACTACTAATAAGCAGCTCAGGGCCATCACTATCTAGTTGCAAAGTCAGAAGCCCAGCCTAGACAAAGGAGATGATTGTGGACTACAGATAAAAGATGACCGAGCACGCCCCCATTCTCATTGACGGGCCTGCAGTGGAGTAGGTTGAGAGCTTCAAGTTCCTTGGTGTCCACATCACCAACAAACTAACATAGTCCAAGCACACAAAGACATTCGTGAAGAGGGCACGACAAAATCTATTCCCCCTCAGGAGACTGAAAAGGTTTGGCATGGGTCCTCAGATCCTCAAAAGGTTCTACAGCTGCACCATCGAGAGCATCACTGCCTGGAATGGCAACTGCTCGCCCCCGACTGCAAGGTACTACAGAGGGTAGTGTGAACAGCCCAGTACATCACTGGGGCCAAGCTTCCGGTCATCCAGGACCTCTATACCAGGCAACTTCATCTACAAGTCTCTGCTAGGTAAAGCCCCGCCTTAACTCAGCTCACTGGTCACCATAGCAGCACCCACGCGTAGCACGCACTCCAGCAGGTATATCTCACTGGTCACCTCCAAAACCAATTCTTCCTTTGGCCGCCTCTCCTTCCAGTTCTCTGCTGCCAATGACTGGAACGAACTGCAAAAATCTCTGAAGCTGGAGACTCTTACCTCCCTCACTAGCTTTAAACACCAGCTGTTAGAGCAGCTCACAGATCACTGCACCTGTACATAGCTCATCTGTAAATAGCCCATCCAATCTACCTCATCCCCATACTGTATTTATTTATTTATCTTGCTCCTTTGCACCCCAATATCTCAACTTGCACATTCATCTTCTGCACATCCTACCATTCCAGTGTTTAATTGCTATATTGTAATTACTTTGCCACCATGGCCTATTCTTTGCCTTACCTCTCTTATCCTACCTCATTTGCACTCACTGTATATAGATTTTCCTACTGTATTATTGATTGTATGTTTGTTTATTCCATGTGTAACTCTGTGTTGTTGTTTGTGTTGAACTGCATTGCTTTATCCTGGCCAGGTTGAAGTTGTAAATGAGAACTTGTTCTCAACTAGCCTACCTGGCTAAATAAAGGTGAAATAAACAATAAAGAAAGAGGAAGGCTCTAAAAATTGTCAAAGGCTCCAGCCACTCAAGTCATAGACTGTTCTCTCTGCTACCACACGGCAAGTGGTATCGGAGAGCCAAGTCTAGGTCCAAGAGGCTTCTAAACAGTTTTTATTCCCAAGCCATAAGACTCCTGAACACCTAATCAAATTTCTACCCAGACTATTTGCATTGACCCCCCCCCTTTTACACCGCTGCTACTCTCTGTTGTTATCTCTGCATAGTCACTTTAATAACTCTACCTACATGTACATACTACCTCAACTAACCGGTGCCCCAGCACATTGACTCTGTCCCGGTACCCCCCTGTATATAGTCTCCACATTGACTCTGTCCCGGTACCCCCTGTTTATAGTCTCCACATTGACTCTGTAACGGTACCCCCTGTATATAGTCTCCACATTGACTCTGTATCGGTACCCCCTGTATATAGCCTCCACATTGACTCTGTATCGGTACCCCCTGTATATAGCCTACACATTGACTCTGTCCCGGTACCCCCTGTATATAGTCTCCACATTGAATCTGTACCGGTACCCCCTGTATATAGCCTCCACATTGACTCTGTACCGGTACCCCCTGTATATAGCCTCCACATTGACTCTGTACCGGTACCCCAGGTATATAGCCTCCACATTGACGCTGTACTGGTACCCCCTGTATATAGCCTCCACATTGACTCTGTACCGGTACCCCCTGTATATAGCCTCCACATTGACTCTGTACTGGTACCCATTGTATATAGCCTCCACATTGACTCTGTACTGGTACCCCCTGTATATAGCCTCCACATTGACTCTGTACTGGTACCCCCTGTATATAGCCTCCACATTGACTCTGTACCGGTACCCCCTATATATAGCCTCCACATTGACTCTGTACCGGTACCCCCTGTATATAGCCTCCACATTGACTCTGTACAGTTACCCCCTATATAAAGTCTCCACATTGACTCTGTACCGGTACCCCCTATATATAGTCTCCACATTGACTCTGTACCGGTACCCCCTGTATATAGTCTCCACATTGACTCTGTACCGGTACCCCCTATATATAGTCTCCACATTGACTCTGTACCGGTACCCCCTATATATAGCCTCCACATTGACTCTGTACCGGTACCCCCTGTATATAGTCTCCACATTGACTCTGTACCGGTACCCCCTATATATAGCCTCCACATTGACTCTGTACCGGTACCCCCTGTATATAGCCTCCACATTGACTCTGTACCGGTACCCCCTGTATATAGCCTCCACATTGACTCTGTAACGGTACCCCCTGTATATAGTCTCCACATTGACTCTGTACCGGTACCCCCTATATATAGCCTCCACATTGACTCTGTACCGGTACCCCCTGTATATAGCCTCCACATTGACTCTGTACCGGTACCCCCTGTATATAGTCTCCACATTGACTCTGTACTGGTACCCCCTATATATAGTCTCCACATTGACTCTGTACCGGTACCCCCTATATATAGCCTCCACATTGACTCTGTACCGGTACCCCCTGTATATAGTCTCCACATTGACTCTGTACCGGTACCCCCTATATATAGCCTCCACATCGACTCTGTAACGGTACCCCCTGTATATAGTCTCCACATTGACTCTGTACCGGTACCCCCTATATATAGCCTCCACATTGACTCTGTACCGGTACCCCCTGTATATAGCCTCCACATTGACTCTGTACCGGTACCCCCTGTATATAGCCTCCACATTGACTCTGTACCGGTACCCCCTGTATATAGCCTCCACATTGACTCTGTACCGGTACCAAACCTGTATATAGCCTCCACATTGACTCTGTCCCGGTACCCCAGGTATATAGCCTCCACATTGACTCTGTACCGGTACCCCCTGTATATAGCCTCCACATTGACTCTGTACCGGTACCCCCTGTATATAGCCTCCACATTGACTCTGTACCGGTACCAAACCTGTATATAGCCTCCACATTGACTCTGTCCCGGTACCCCCTGTATATAGCCTCCACATTGACTCTGTACCGGTACCCCCTGTATATAGCCTCCACATTGACTCTGTAACGGTACCCCCTGTATATAGCCTCCACATTGACTCTGTACCGGTACCCCCTGTATATAGCCTCCACATTGACTCTGTAACGGTACCCCCTGTATATAGCCTCCACATTGACTCTGTACCGGTACCAAACCTGTATATAGCCTCCACATTGACTCTGTCCCGGTACCCCCTGTATATAGCCTCCACATTGACTCTGTACCGGTACCCCCTGTATATAGCCTCCACATTGACTCTGTACCGGTACCCCCTGTATATAGTCTCCACATTGACTCTGTACCGGTACCCCCTATATATAGTCTCCACATTGACTCTGTACCGGTACCCCCTATATATAGCCTCCACATTGACTCTGTACCGGTACCCCCTGTATATAGTCTCCACATTGACTCTGTACCGGTACCCCCTATATATAGCCTCCACATTGACTCTGTACCGGTACCCCCTGTATATAGCCTCCACATTGACTCTGTACCGGTACCCCCTGTATATAGCCTCCACATTGACTCTGTAACGGTACCCCCTGTATATAGCCTCCACATTGACTCTGTACCGGTACCAAACCTGTATATAGCCTCCACATTGACTCTGTCCCAGTACCCCCTGTATATAGCCTCCACATTGACTCTGTACCGGTACCCCCTGTATATAGCCTCCACATTGACTCTGTAACGGTACCCCCCATATATAGTCTCCATATTGACTCTGTACCGGTACCCCCTGTATATAGTCTCCACATTGACTCTGTACCGGTACCCCCTATATATAGTCTCCACATTGACTCTGTACCGGTACCCCCTATATATAGCCTCCACATTGACTCTGTACCGGTACCCCCTGTATATAGTCTCCACATTGACTCTGTACCGGTACCCCCTATATATAGCCTCCACATTGACTCTGTAACGGTACCCCCTGTATATAGTCTCCACATTGACTCTGTACCGGTACCCCCTATATATAGCCTCCACATTGACTCTGTACCGGTACCAAACCTGTATATAGCCTCCACATTGACTCTGTACCGGTACCCCCTGTATATAGCCTCCACATTGACTCTGTACCGGTACCAAACCTGTATATAGCCTCCACATTGACTCTGTCCCGGTACCCCCTGTATATAGCCTCCACATTGACTCTGTACCGGTACCCCCTGTATATAGCCTCCACATTGACTCTGTAACGGTACCCCCTGTATATAGCCTCCACATTGACTCTGTACCGGTACCAAACCTGTATATAGCCTCCACATTGACTCTGTAACGGTACCCCCTGTATGTAGCCTCCACATTGACTCTGTACCGATACCAAACCTGTATATAGTCTCACTATTGTAATTTTACTGCTGCTATTTAATTACCTCTTACATTTATTTCTTATTCTTATCCTTTCAAAAAAATCTGCATTGTTGGTTAGGGGCTCGTTGTAACGCTCGTCGAAATGGGTAGACCAAGGCGCGGCGGGATTTGGGTTCATCAACATTTATTTCAATGTGAACCAGCAACAAAACAATAAAGAGAAACAAACAAACGAACGTACAGCCTTGTAGGGCTCAAAAGCAACAATACTGTCACGCCCTGGCCTTAGTATTCTGTGTTCTCTTTATTATGTTGGTTAGGCCAGGGGGTGACATGGGTGATTTATGTGTCTTGTTTTGTCTAGGGGTTTTGTAGTCTATGGGGTTGTGTTCAGTTGAGTGTTCTAGGTAAGTCTATGGTTGCCTGGAGTGGTTCTCAATCAGAGGCAGGTGTTTATCGTTGTCTCTGATTGGGAACCATATTTAGGCAGCCATATTCTTTAGGTATCTTGTGGGTGATTGTTCCGGTCTCTGTGTTTTGCACCAGTTAGGACTGTTTTTTTTTTTTTTTTTTTCTTATTTTGTATAGTGTTCACGGTTTCATCTTTCATTAAAGATGTTTATAAATAACCACGCTGCATTTTGGTCCGCCTCTCCTTCCCAGGAAGAAAGCTGATACAAAAACAAAATCCCACAAACAACAGGTGGGAAAAAGCTGCCTAAATATGATCCCCAATCAGAGACAACGATAGACCTCTGATTGGGAACCATACCAGGCCAACATAGAAACATAGAAATACAAAAACTAGACTACACAGGGAAAAGATCAACTAGATCACCCCCCAGTCACGCCCTGACCTACTCCACCATAGAAAATAAAGTATTTCTATGGTCAGGACGTGACACTCGTAAGTAAGGATTTCACTGGTAGAAACATAGAAATACAAAAACTAGATTACACAGGGAAAAGATCAACTAGAACACCCCCCAGTCACTGTAAGGTCTACAACTGTTGTGTTCGGCGCATGTGACTAATAAAATTTGATTCGATTTACTTCTACATTTTCTCTGATATTTGACTTGAAACTTAACCCTAACCTTAACTCTAACCTTAACATACATTTAAACTTTACCCTAACCTTAACCACACTGCTAACCTTATGCCTTACCCTAACCTTAACCACACTGCTAACCTTATGCCTTACCCTAACCTTAACCACACTGCTAACCTTATGCCTTACCCTAACCTTAACCACACGAGACGGCCTACAGGGAGGAGGTGAGGGCCCTCGGAGTGTGGTGTCAGGAAAATAACCTCACACTCAACGTCAACAAAACTAAGGAGATGATTGTGGACTTCAGGAAACAGCAGAGGGAACACCCCCCTATCCACATCGATGGAACAGTAGTGGAGAGGGTAGCAAGTTTTAAGTTCCTCGGCATACACATCACAGACAAACTGAATTGGTCCACTCACACAGACAGCATTGTGAAGAAGGCGCAGCAGCGCCTCTTCAACCTCAGGAGGCTGAAGAAATTCGGCTTGTCACCAAAAGCACTCACAAACTTCTACAGATGCACAATCGAGAGCATCCTGGCGGGCTGTATCACCGCCTGGTACGGCAACTGCTCCGCCCTCAACCGTAAGGCTCTCCAGAGGGTAGTGAGGTCTGCACAACGCATCACCGGGGGCAAACTACCTGCCCTCCAGGACACCTACACCACCCGATGTCACAGGAAGGCCATAAAGATCATCAAGGACATCAACCACCCGAGCCACTGCCTGTTCACCCCGCTATCATCCAGAAGGCGAGGTCAGTACAGGTGCATCAAAGCTGGGACCGAGAGACTGAAAAACAGCTTCTATCTCAAGGCTATCAGACTGTTAAACAGCCACCACTAACATTGAGTGGCTGCTGCCAACACACTGACACTGACTCAACTCCAGCCACTTTAATAATGGGAATTGATGGGAAATGATGTAAATATATCACTAGCCACTTTAAACAATGCTACCTTATATAATGTTACTTACCCTACATTATTCATCTCATATGCATACGTATATACTGTACTCTATATCATCGACTGTATCCTTATGTAATACATGTATCACTAGCCACTTTAACTATGCCACTTTGTTTACATACTCATCTCATATGTATATACTGTACTCGATACCATCTACTGTATCTGCCTATGCTGCTCTGTACCATCACTCATTCATATATCCTTATGTACATATTCTTTATCCCCTCACACTGTGTACAAGACAGTAGTTTTGGAATTGTTAGTTAGATTACTTGTTGGTTATTACTGCATTGTCGGAACTAGAAGCACAAGCATTTCGCTACACTCGCATTAACATCTGCTAACCATGTGTATGTGACAAATAAAATTTGATTTGATTTGATTTGATTTGATTTGACTGCTAACCTTATGCCTTACCCTAACCTTAACCACACTGCTAACCTTATGCCTTACCCTAACCTTAACCACACGAGACGGCCTACAGGGAGGAGGTGAGGGCCCTCGGAGTGTGGTGTCAGGAAAATAACCTCACACTCAACGTCAACAAAACTAAGGAGATGATTGTGGACTTCAGGAAACAGCAGAGGGAACACCCCCCTATCCACATCGATGGAACAGTAGTGGAGAGGGTAGCAAGTTTTAAGTTCCTCGGCATACACATCACAGACAAACTGAATTGGTCCACTCACACAGACAGCATTGTGAAGAAGGCGCAGCAGCGCCTCTTCAACCTCAGGAGGCTGAAGAAATTCGGCTTGTCACCAAAAGCACTCACAAACTTCTACAGATGCACAATCGAGAGCATCCTGGCGGGCTGTATCACCGCCTGGTACGGCAACTGCTCCGCCCTCAACCGTAAGGCTCTCCAGAGGGTAGTGAGGTCTGCACAACGCATCACCGGGGGCAAACTACCTGCCCTCCAGGACACCTACACCACCCGATGTCACAGGAAGGCCATAAAGATCATCAAGGACATCAACCACCCGAGCCACTGCCTGTTCACCCCGCTATCATCCAGAAGGCGAGGTCAGTACAGGTGCATCAAAGCTGGGACCGAGAGACTGAAAAACAGCTTCTATCTCAAGGCTATCAGACTGTTAAACAGCCACCACTAACATTGAGTGGCTGCTGCCAACACACTGACACTGACTCAACTCCAGCCACTTTAATAATGGGAATTGATGGGAAATTATGTAAATATATCACTAGCCACTTTAAACAATGCTACCTTATATAATGTTACTTACCCTACATTATTCATCTCATATGCATACGTATATACTGTACTCTATATCATCGACTGTATCCTTATGTAATACATGTATCACTAGCCACTTTAACTATGCCACTTTGTTTACATACTCATCTCATATGTATATACTGTACTCGATACCATCTACTGTATCTGCCTATGCTGCTCTGTACCATCACTCATTCATATATCCTTATGTACATATTCTTTATCCCCTCACACTGTGTACAAGACAGTAGTTTTGGAATTGTTAGTTAGATTACTTGTTGGTTATTACTGCATTGTCGGAACTAGAAGCACAAGCATTTCGCTACACTCGCATTAACATCTGCTAACCATGTGTATGTGACAAATAAAATTTGATTTGATTTGATTTGATTTGATTTGACTGCTAACCTTATGCCTTACCCTAACCTTAACCACACTGCTAACCTTATGCCTTACCCTAATCTTAACCACACTGATAACCTTATGCCTTACCCTAACCTTAACCACACTGATAACCTTATGCCTTACCCTAACCTTAACCACACTGCTAACCTTATGCCTTACCCTAACCTTAACCACACTGCTAACCTTATGCCTTACCCTAACCTTAACCACACTGCTAACCTTATGCCTTACCCTAACCTTAACCACACTGCTAACCTTATGCCTTACCCTAACCTTAACCACACTGCTAACCTTATGCCTTACCCTAACCTTAACCACACTGCTAACCTTATGCCTTACCCTAACCTTAACCACACTGCTAACCTTATGCCTTACCCTAACCTTAACCACACTGCTAACCTTATGCCTTACCCTAACCTTAACCACACTGATAACCTTATGCCTTACCCTAACCTTAACCACACTGCTAACCTTATGCCTTACCCTAACCTTAACCACACTGCTAACCATATGCCTTACCCTAACCTTAACCACACTGCTAACCATATGCCTTACCCTAGTCTTAACGTTTTCATTTTGCAGCATGGCCAAACACTGGTAACCCCTGAGCCTCAACCTGTCAGCCTGTACTGCCCTCTGGTGGTAAATTAGAGCACATTAACCTGTGTTTGTCTTGTCCGGACCATTCTAGTCACCAACACTATCTCATCCATGGAAAACAGTTACTGTATGCATTTGGATACTGGTCCTGTTATTAATTAATCATAGAATATTTCAGTTTGAATTCTAGAATTCTAGAATAGGTATTTGTTTGTGAAATTGAGTTGAATTGCAGTGGCCAATGGAGATAAAGACCCATGGTAGCTGTTAGCATCTGCAGTGGCCAGGGGGGGATAAAGACCCATGGTAGCTGTTAGCATCTGCAGTGGCCAGTGGAGATAAAGACCCATGGTAGCTGTTAGCATCTGCAGTGGCCAATGGAGATAAAGACCCATGGTAGCTGTTAGCATCTGCAGTGGCCAGGGGGGGATAGAGACCCATGGTAGCTGTTAGCATCTGCAGTGGCCAGGGGGGGATAAAGACCCATGGTAGCTGTTAGCATCTGCAGTGGCCAATGGAGATAAAGACCCATGGTAGCTGTTAGCATCTGCAGTGGCCAGGGGGGGATAGAGACCCATGGTAGCTGTTAGCATCTGCAGTGGCCAGTGGAGATAAAGACCCATGGTAGCTGTTAGCATCTGCAGTGGCCAGTGGAGATAAAGACCCATGGTAGCTGTTAGCATCTGCAGTGGCCAATGGAGATAAAGACCCATGGTAGCTGTTAGCATCTGCAGTGGCCAGGGGGGGATAGAGACCCATGGTAGCTGTTAGCATCTGCAGTGGCCAGTGGAGATAAAGACCCATGGTAGCTGTTAGCATCTGCAGTGGCCAATGGAGATAAAGACCCATGGTAGCTGTTAGCATCTGCAGTGGCCAGGGGGGGATAGAGACCCATGGTAGCTGTTAGCATCTGCAGTGGCCAGGGGGGGATAAAGACCCATGGTAGCTGTTAGCATCTGCAGTGGCCAGTGGAGATAAAGACCCATGGTAGCTGTTAGCATCTGCAGTGGCCAATGGAGATAAAGACCCATGGTAGCTGTTAGCATCTGCAGTGGCCAGGGGGGGATAGAGACCCATGGTAGCTGTTAGGATCTGCAGTGGCCAGGGGGGATAAATACCCATGGTAGCTGTTAGCATCTGCAGTGGCCAGCGGGGGATAGAGACCCATGGTAGCTGTTAGCATCTGCAGTGGCCAGTGGAGATAAAGACCCATGGTAGCTGATAGCATCTGCAGTGGCCAGGGGGGGATAAAGACCCATGGTAGCTGTTAGCATCTGCAGTGGCCAGTGGAGATAAAGACCCATGGTAGCTGTTAGCATCTGCAGTGTGAATGTGAACACAAGGAAACAATCAACTTCATTCAACCCAGTATTTCCTGTTGTAGTAATTCTAACATTTTGATCCTGGTAAATAGCAACCTGATGCCCTTTTAAATGACATGAACTACTAATGAAAAGCCTTTACTACAGGCTATGAAGCAAACAATGCTATGTCGAGGGGGACAGTTAGTCTGAGGGCCCTCTCAGTGGTTATAACTAATTGTTTCCCCTTCGTGGATATGAACATATTCAGTAACAGAGCGTGCATTCCCACTTGTGCCCCTGTCTTCACATTGTTCTGCATTCATTGGTCCTTGGCCAGTGTTCCAATCATTGCTGACAGGAAGAGCTCTTAGAAACAATACCATCTACAGAGGCTGAGATGGTAATGAGGGTGGTTGGGGGAGGGGGGGGGGGGGGGGGGGGGGTCCACTCACCCTGCTCGTCGAACCCAAACATGTCACCTCTCGGCCGGGTAGAGGAGGACGTTGGCCCCGGAGGGCCTGGATGTCCGATCTCTCCTGGTCTTCCTCTCTCTCCCATTGGCCCTGGGAATCAGAGGGGTCATATCTTCTCACAACAATAGGCACATATTGTCGTCAGATAAGATAAAGACCTGAACATGCATTGTCTTACGTCAGGTGGCGTCACTCCTACGCAATCCTAAGAAGACAATCCACAACATATTGGAAAAACAGAATGAATCTTATACAATACCATCAGAGTTACATGGGGAATATCAGGATGGATCACCTGTGGGGCCGGTCTGTCCTGGAACCCCTGCCTCGCCAGCTGGGCCTGGAATTCCTGGTGATCCGATTGGCCCCGGTGGTCCTCTTCCTCCTATTGACCAGAACCAGAACCATGTGTTTAACATGTTGAGAGGAAACCTCCCCAGAGGTGATATATGGCTGTATGTGTGTGTGTGTGTGTGTGTGTGTGTGTGTGTGTGTGTGTGTGTGTGTGTGTGTGTGTGAGACACTGTATAGGGGTGGGGTTGGGGGTGTTACTGGCTGTAGTATGGAGGGCGTATAGGGGTGGGGGTTGGTGTGTTACCTGGTTATAGATAAGATGGAGGGCGTATAGGGGTGGGGGTTGGTGTGTTACCTGGTTATAGATAAGATGGAGGGCGTATAGGGGTGGGGGTTGGTGTGTTACCTGGTTATAGATAAGATGGAGGGCGTATAGGGGTGGGGGTTGGTGTGTTACCTGGTTATAGATAAGATGGAGGGTGTATAGGGGTCGGGGTTGGTGTGTTACCTGGTTATAGATAAGATGGAGGGCGTATAGGGGTGGGGTTGGTGTGTTACCTGGTTATAGATAAGATGGAGGGCTTATAGGGGTGGGGGTTGGTGTGTTACCTGGGTGCAGGTAGGATGGAGGGCGTATAGGGGTGGGGGTTGGTGTGTTACCTGGTTATAGATAAGATGGAGGGCGTATAGGGGTGGGGGTTGGTGTGTTACCTGGTTATAGATAAGATGGAGGGCGTATAGGGGTGGGGGTTGGTGTGTTATCTGGTTATAGGTAAGATGGAGGGCGTATAGGGGTCGGGGTTGGTGTGTTACCTGGTTATAGATAAGATGGAGGGCGTATAGGGGTGGGGGTTGGTGTGTTACCTGGTTATAGATAAGATGGAGGGCGTATAGGGGTGGGGGTTGGTGTGTTACCTGGTTATAGATAAGATGGAGGGCGTATAGGGGTGGGGGTTGGTGTGTTACCTGGTTATAGGTAAGATGGAGGGCGTATAGGGGTCGGGGTTGGTGTGTTACCTGGTTATAGATAAGATGGAGGGCGTATAGGGGTGGGGGTTGGTGTGTTACCTGGTTATAGATAAGATGGAGGGCGTATAGGGGTGGGGGTTGGTGTGTTACCTGGGTGCAGGTAGGATGGAGGGCATATAGGGGTGGGGGTTGGTGTGGTACCTGGTTATAGATAAGATGGAGGGCGTATAGGGGTGGGGGTTGGTGTGTTACCTGGGTGCAGGTAGGATGGAGGGCGTATAGGGGTGGGGGTTGGTGTGTTACCTGGTTATAGATAAGATGGAGGGCGTATAGGGGTGGGGGTTGGTGTGTTACCTGGTTATAGATAAGATGGAGGGCGTATAGGGGTGGGGGTTGGTGTGTTACCTGGGTGCAGGTAGGATGGAGGGCGTATAGGGGTGGGGGTTGGTGTGGTACCTGGTTATAGATAAGATGGAGGGCGTATAGGGGTGGGGGTTGGTGTGTTACCTGGGTGCAGGTAGGATGGAGGGCGTATAGGGGTGGGGGTTGGTGTGTTACCTGGTTATAGATAAGATGGAGGGCGTATAGGGGTGGGGGTTGGTGTGTTACCTGGTTATAGATAAGATGGAGGGCGTATAGGGGTGGGGGTTGGTGTGTTACCTGGTTATAGATAAGATGGAGGGCGTATAGGGGTGGGGGTTGGTGTGTTACCTGGGTGCAGGTAGGATGGAGGGCGTATAGGGGTGGGGGTTGGTGTGTTACCTGGGTGCAGGTAGGATGGAGGGCGTATAGGGGTGGGGGTTGGTGTGGTACCTGGTTATAGATAAGATGGAGGGCGTATAGGGGTGGGGGTTGGTGTGTTACCTGGGTGCAGGTAGGATGGAGGGCGTATAGGGGTGGGGGTTGGTGTGTTACCTGGTTATAGATAAGATGGAGGGCGTATAGGGGTGGGGGTTGGTGTGTTACCTGGGTGCAGGTAGGATGGAGGGCGTATAGGGGTGGGGGTTGGTGTGTTACCTGGTTATAGATAAGATGGAGGGCGTATAGGGGTGGGGGTTGGTGTGTTACCTGGGTGCAGGTAGGATGGAGGGCGTATAGGGGTGGGGGTTGGTGTGTTACCTGGTTATAGATAAGATGGAGGGCGTATAGGGGTGGGGGTTGGTGTGTTACCTGGTTATAGATAAGATGGAGGGCGTATAGGGGTGGGGGTTGGTGTGTTACCTGGTTATAGATAAGATGGAGGGTGTATAGGGGTCGGGGTTGGTGTGTTACCTGGTTATAGATAAGATGGAGGGCGTATAGGGGTGGGGTTGGTGTGTTACCTGGTTATAGATAAGATGGAGGGCTTATAGGGGTGGGGGTTGGTGTGTTACCTGGGTGCAGGTAGGATGGAGGGTGTATAGGGGTGGGGGTTGGTGTGTTACCTGGTTATAGATAAGATGGAGGGCGTATAGGGGTGGGGGTTGGTGTGTTACCTGGTTATAGATAAGATGGAGGGCGTATAGGGGTGGGGGTTGGTGTGTTACCTGGTTATAGGTAAGATGGAGGGCGTATAGGGGTCGGGGTTGGTGTGTTACCTGGTTATAGATAAGATGGAGGGCGTATAGGGGTGGGGGTTGGTGTGTTACCTGGTTATAGATAAGATGGAGGGCGTATAGGGGTGGGGGTTGGTGTGTTACCTGGGTGCAGGTAGGATGGAGGGCGTATAGGGGTGGGGGTTGGTGTGGTACCTGGTTATAGATAAGATGGAGGGCGTATAGGGGTGGGGGTTGGTGTGTTACCTGGTTATAGATAAGATGGAGGGTGTATAGGGGTCGGGGTTGGTGTGTTACCTGGTTATAGATAAGATGGAGGGCATATAGGGGTGGGGGTTGGTGTGTTACCTGGGTGCAGGTAGGATGGAGGGCGTATAGGGGTGGGGGTTGGTGTGTTACCTGGTTATAGATAAGATGGAGGGCGTATAGGGGTGGGGGTTGGTGTGTTACCTGGTTATAGATAAGATGGAGGGCGTATAGGGGTGGGGGTTGGTGTGTTACCTGGTTATAGATAAGATGGAGGGCATATAGGGGTGGGGGTTGGTGTGTTACCTGGTTATAGATAAGATGGAGGGCGTATAGGGGTGGGGGTTGGTGTGTTACCTGGTTATAGATAAGATGGAGGGCATATAGGGGTGGGGGTTGGTGTGTTACCTGGGTGCAGGTAGGATGGAGGGCGTATAGGGGTGGGGGTTGGTGTGTTACCTGGTTATAGATAAGATGGAGGGCGTATAGGGGTGGGGGTTGGTGTGTTACCTGGGTGCAGGTAGGATGGAGGGCGTATAGGGGTGGGGGTTGGTGTGTTACCTGGTTATAGGTAAGATGGAGGGCGTATAGGGGTGGTATTGGTGTTGGCGGTTGGGGGTGTTACCTGGGTGCAGATAAGATGGAGGGCCAATGGGGGTGGGGGTGGGGGGGGGGTTACCTGGGTGCAGATAAGATGGAGGGCCGGTGGGGGTGGGGGTGTTACCTGGGTGCAGGTAAGATGGAGGGCCGGTGGGGGTGGGGGTGTTACCTGGGTGCAGGTAAGATGGAGGGCCGGTGGGGGTGGGGGGGTACATGACGTTGTCACTGGAGCCCTCTGTTGAGTTGTTGAAGGACGGTGATGGTGAACCTGCTCCCTCTAGCAGCTTAATCTGGAATTACAAAAACCCAGGGTCAGATTAAAAATGATTTATTTAATGTGGTTCTCCGTAGCTCAGTTAGTAGAACATGCCTCTTGCCAGGATTGTGGGTTCGATTCCCAGGACCACCCGTATGTAAAATGTAAGCACGCATGACTGTACATCGCTTTGGATAAAAGTGTCTGCTAAATGGCATTATTAATATGCTATTATATTATTAGATATACTGATGTGACAGGTAACATCCATCTTCCTGTGACTCCTTTCCTCCTGTCCTTCATTCTTACCTTGGATTCGATGAAGTTCAGTCGGTTGTTTATGTCAGTGAAGCCAGTGCAGTTCATACACTCTGCAACGAGAGAGAGAGGAGAGATGAGAGAGGCAAGAGAGACAAGAGAGAGAGGAGAGACAAGAGAGACAAGAGAGAGAGAGGAGAGACGAGAGATGAGAGACGAGAGAGAGGAGAGACAAGAGAGAGAGGAGAGAGACGAGAGGAGAGACAAGAGAGTCAAGAGAGAGAGAGAGGAGAGACGAGAGATGAGAGACAAGAGAGAGAGGAGAGACAAGAGAGGAGAGAGAGAAGAGAGATGAGAGGAGAGACAAGAGAGAGAGGAGAGAGAGAGGAGAGAGAGATGAGAGACAAGAGAGAAAGGAGAGACGAGAGGAGAGACAAGAGAGAGAGAGAGACGAGAGGAGAGACGAGAGAGGAGAGGAGAGATGAGAGAGAGAGAGATGAGATACGAAGGGGTTAAAGGTGAGAGGAGATCACACACACAGGCACGCACCATACGCACACACACACACACACACACACACACACACACACACACACACACACACACACACACACACACACACACACACGCAGCTCAGATTGTTTTCTGCCTACCCATTTGCAGTGCACCTCTGTATGGCCAGCCTTCTTCCAGCAACATGAAGGGGTATGAGAGTCTAGGACAGATCTTCTCCAGCAACATGAAGGGGTATGAGGGTCTAGGACAGACTTTCTCCAGCAACATGAAGGGGTATGAGGGTCTAGGACAGACTTTCTCCAGCAACATGAAGGGGTATGAGGGTCTAGGACAGACTTTCTCCAGCAACATGAAGGGGTATGAGAGTCTAGGACAGACTTTCTCCAGCAACATGAAGGGGTATGAGGGTCTAGGACAGACTTTCTCCAGCAACATGAAGGGGTATGAGAGTCTAGGACAGACTTTCTCCAGCAACATGAAGGGGTATGAGAGTCTAGGACAGACTTTCTCCAGTAACATGAAGGGGTATGAATTAATCCAATAGGTTTAATTGGCATCCAATGGTTTTAAGAGAGAAAACCCAAGTCAAGATCATATCAACTAATCTACTGGTTGCCACAATGGGGTCATCAAGGCACCACTTGTATAAGAATCCAGTCACCTCTGGGTAACCGAGACGATACGCGCGGAAGAACATTGGTCAAGTAAATAGAACGTTTCAAATAGAAAGTTATGATCTAGAAAAGTCAATAACAGAAGTGTTCCGGAATGTTCCCCATTCCACAGACACATCTGACCACACTGGCCACACAAACCTAATGATGTAGAATGCCATAGCCATGGACAACTAGCAGTCATAAATAACTAGTCATTGCAACAACAAAAACGAGCTAAACGGTTCTGGCTTCCCTACATCATGGTTTAACCACAGTACAGTGGCAGACATTGAGGTTTCTGTGTTAAAATAGGACAGACAGGGTTTGGGTGGGTTAGGGTGTGTTGGTGTGTGTTTTTTTCCTGCAAAGTATTTATTTACCATTAGTATAAGCGTACATGAATACATCCACAAACAGAAGCAAAGATCAAGGGCTCAACCAAACACATTCCTCCGTAATTCATCAGCCCACACACTCAGTACTGTTATCTGCCCACGCACTCAGTACTGTTATCTGCCCACACACTCAGTACTGTTTATCAAGCCACTTCAGTGAGACCAAAAATAACCAAATGATCTCCTTTTGATAAGAGTAATATCCCTGAGAATCAGTATAGTAGGGGGTGATGTATGTAACGAGTGATGTGGGGTGTACAAGGTACAATGTAGGGTGGTTTGGTTACAGCACTGAACTGAAATGACCCTCTATCCCTCTCTGTTCCCAATGAGGGGTTTGGGATCATAAACACGCGCCACAGAGACGAGTCATTATGTCTTTAACATGAGCCTGGAGTGATCTACACCAACACCAATGTGCAGAGGTAGCAGGGTTCTGTTTGGGAGGGAATGTAAGGTTCCGTTGTATGAAAGCTAACACAGTACTTACAGTGGAACTACAATCTACAGGGGACGTATACCAAGACAACATGACAACATAAAGATATGGAGTCTCATAATGATACCATGACAACATAAAGATATGGAGTCTCATAATGATACCATGACGACATAAAGATATGGAGTCTCATAATGATACCATGACAACATGACAACATAAAGATATGGAGTCTCATAATGATACCATGACGACATAAAGATATGGAGTCTCATAATGATACCATGACGACATAAAGATATGGAGTCTCATTATGATACCATGACAACATAAAGATATGGAGTCTCATAATGATACCATGACAACATAAAGATATGGAGTCTCATAATGATACCATGACAACACGACAACAAAAACATATGGAGTCTCACAATGACACCATGACAACATAAAGATATGGAGTCTCATAATGATACCATGACGACATAAAGATATGAAGTCTAGTAATGATACTATGACACCATGACAACATAAAGGTATGGAGTCTCACAATGACACCATGACAACGTAAAGATATGGAGTCTCACAATGACACCATGACAACATAAAGATATGGAGTCTCATAATGATACCATGACAACATAAAGATATGGAGTCTAATAATGATACCATGACAACATGACAACATAAAGATATGGAGTCTCACAATGACACCATGACACCATAAATATATGGAGTCTAGTATTGATACCATGACAACATGACAACATAAAGATATGGAGTCTCATAATGATACCTTGACAACATGACAACATAAAGATATGGAGTCTCACAATGACACCATGACAACATAAATATATGGAGTCTAGTATTGATACCATGACAACATGACAACATAAAGATATGGAGTCTCATAATGATACCATGACAACATAAAGATATGGAGTCTCATAATGATACCTTGACAACATAAAGATATGGAGTCTCATAATGATACCATGACAACATAAAGATATGGAGTCTAATAATGATACCATGACAACATGACAACATAAAGATATGGAGTCTCATAATGATACCATGACGACATAAAGATATGGAGTCTCATAATGATACCATGACGACATAATAGATATGGTCTCATTATGATACCATGACGACATAAAGATATGGAGTCTCATAATGATACCATGACAACATAAAGATATGGAGTCTCATAATGATACCTTGACAACATGACAACATAAAGATATGGAGTCTCACAATGACACCATGACACCATAAATATATGGAGTCTAGTATTGATACCATGACAACATGACAACATAAAGATATAGAGTCTCATAATGATACCATGACAACATAAAGATATGGAGTCTCATAATGATACCACAACAACATAAAGATATGGAGTCTCATAATGATACCATGACGACATAAAGATATGGAGTCTAGTAATGATACCATGACAACATGACAACATAAAGATATGGAGTCTCACAATGACACCATGACAACATAAATATATGGAGTCTAGTAATGATACCATGACATGACAACATAAAGATATGGAGTCTCATAATGATACCATGACAACATGACCACATAAAGATATGGAGTCTCATAATGATACCATGACAACATAAAGATATGGAGTCTCATAATGATACCATGACAACATAAAGATATTTAGTCTCATAATGATACCATGACGACATAAAGATATGGAGTCTCATAATGATACCATGACAACATGACAACATAAAGTTATGGAGTCTCATAATGATACCATGACAACATAAAGATATGGAGTCTCATAATGATACCATGACGACATAAAGATATGGAGTCTCATAATGATACCATGACAACATGACAACATGACAACATAAAGATACGGAGTCTCATAATGATACCATGACAACATAAAGATATGGAGTCTCATAATGATACCATGACGACATAAAGATATGGAGTCTCATAATGATACCCTACACCCCAACCTGAGGTCAAACCCTACACCCCAACCTGAGGTCAAACCCTACATCTCAACCTGAGGTCAAACCCTACACCCCAACCTGTGGTCAAACCCTACATCCCAACCTGAGGTCAAACCCTACATCCCAACCTGAGCACTCTGTTCTGCCACCTCTGGTCTCTTGCCCCCCCCCGACACACACACACACACACACACATACTAACACACACACACACACACCACAACCACAGAGCACACCCTGTCACACATAGTTGTGGAAAGTATTTTCCGTGAGCATTTCTTGTTGCATAAAAAGGCTCTTGTTGTACATCATTTTTTAACAGCTTTATGTGTGACAAACAATCAGCCCATAATGCATTGCAGATACCTAACTATAGAAGTAAGGCTTCCCGAGTGGAGATCCCACTAGAGATCTTGGTTCGAGTCCAGGCTCTGTCGCAGCCGGCCGCGACCTGGAGGCCCATGGGGCGGCGCACAATTGGTCCAGCGTCGTCTGGGTTAGGGGAGGGTTTGGCCGGCAGGGATGTCCTTGTTCCATCGCGCTTTAGCGACCCCTGTGGCGAGCCGGGCGCAGTGCACGCTGACATGGTGGCCAGGTGTATGGTGTTTCAACCGACACATTGGTGTGACTGGCTTCCGGGTTAAGCTGGCATTGTGTCAAGAAGCAGTGAGGCTTGGCTGGGTTGTGTTTCGGAGGACGCACGGCTCTCGACCTTCGACCTCTCCTGAGTCTGTACGGGAGTTGCAGCGATGGGACAAGACTGTAACTACCAATTGGGGATTAAAAAGAGAAGTCGGAATAGAGAAACATGCTCAATAAAATAGGCCTAATGACATCAAGTTAAAATAATCTCACCCTTAGCATCACTTAGCACATCACTTGGGTCCTTTAAGTAATATCTACAATAAACACATACTCTATAATGTAGTTATACAGACATCTCTTTACTAAATATAACTAATTATAATTATAACGCAGACCTTTTATTTGCAATCATTGTATTTCCCATCCTCTCTGCTAAGACAAACCCCTGCATGTGTGTGTGTGTGTGTGTGTGTGTGTGTGTGTGTGTGTGTGTGTGTGTGTGTGTGTGTGTGTGTGCACAGTGGAACATCCGCATTGCTTAGGCCTCCAGCCCACAACAGAGACATGCACAGGAAGGAGAATGCTGTCATTTATCCAAAATACACAGCAGGGTGGGCAGTGTGAGTGTGTGTGTGTGTGTGTGTCTATCTAGTGTGGTGTCATAGACAGTCTCCCAGGGCTGGCCATTTCCCAGCAGTCTGTGCTGTATCTGCCCAGGACCAACGTGTGGTCAGCCATCGATGGCAACAGGAGCGGGAGGCACTGAACGCTCTGTGCCCAAACCAGGATGCCAAGGATGCCCAGCTCTCCCCAGCGGGACCATATGGAATTTCTCATCCACATGCCAGCCTACTGACCGCTCACAACCAAACTTAGGCTCAATAACAGTGTTCTGCAATTTTTGTCCTGATGACTCACAGTGTGCAGTAGCTTTTGTTCCCACCCAGCACTAACAGAGATAATTCAATAAATTAACTGATCTCCAAGCGCTTGATTGGATGAGCCAAGTGCGCTAGTGGTATGGCAATCTCTCGTGGGCAGACTGTGTAAATATAAATTCTATGGTTAGATCTAGATTCTATGGGTACAGACAGCTAACGAGCAGCACTAGTTCCGGTGATTGTGTTGTTTTTGTTGTCACTGGTAATTTGGACGAATCATGATTTCGCAGGTTATAGCATCTTTCGAATTACGGAAAGTGGGAGGGGACATTCGGCCCATAGACTTGCCCGTAAAGAGAGAGAGAGAGAGAGGGGAGGGGGGGGGGGGGGGGGGGGGTGTAGCTCCTCATTCTGGTTGTAGCATCTCTTCTCTTACCAGGTATTGACCAAGAACTTAATCGAGCAGCTTTCCAATTACATGAGATTTCAATTGTGGGTTACCTGAGATTGGTACAGTATTATGCTGTGTCTAGGGGCAGCAGGTAGTGGTTAGAAGAGGAAGGTAGTCTAGTGGTTAGAGGAGGAAGGTAGCCTAGAAGGTAGCCTAAACTATCTTGGTAGATAGTGTGGTCTACAGCTTATCATGAGGTACTCTACCTCAGGCGAGCAATACCTGGAGACTACCCTAATATTAGACATCGCATACCAGCTGTTATTGACAAATAGACACACACCCCCACCCCTCGTCTTACCAGATGTAGCTGTTCTATCCTGCCGATGCACGGAAAACCCAGCCAACTGTATATTATCCAGTCAGCCACGACTCGGTGAAACATAAGATATTACAGTTTTTAATGTCCCGTTGGTAGGATAGTCTCGAATGGAGCTGAACTAGTTAATTCTCCAGTGATTGCACGTTGGCTAATAGAATGGATGGTAAACAAATTCGCCGACAAATTCTCACGAGGCACCCTGATCTCTTCCCCCTGTATTTCCTTCTTCTCTTCATGTGAAGATTTGGACCTTGTCCGAGAGCAACACCATATCCTTCACGTCCGACTCATTAAAGAGAAAATCGCTGTTCTGATGTCCAGACGCTCTTTTCGTATGCTATCCATTTGTTGTTTGTATGCTGTTCTTTGTATGCCATTTGAATATTTGATTATTAACCAATTATATTAGGACACTCTTGGCCATGATTACAGACACCTGTGTCTTTTGACTACATAAACGAGTCATCCCGCAGTGTTTGATGAAGACAGCTAGGCTGTTGAAACGTTGGTAATTAAATGTTTGCATCTGAGCTCCTAGAGTGTGCGGCTCTCTTTAATTTTCAAGACGCTCTTTTCGGTAGCATCAACATTATGTACAAAATAAGTTACAAACAATTTGAAAAAAAAAAATCACAAAATAGCACACACACACATATACAAACATATATATACATACACACACACAGTTCACCATCCAGCCTGCTTCACAGCCAAAACATCCACATCTGGCCCAGGACACTACAACTACAGACTGTTGATCCACACATCATCTAGCCCAGGACACTACAACTACAGACTGTTGATCCACACATCATCTGGCCCAGGACACTACAACTACAGACTGTTGATCCACACATCATCTGGCCCAGGACACTACAACTACAGACTGTTGATCCACACATCATCTGGCCCAGGACAATACAACTACAGACTGTTGATCCACACATCATCTGGCCCAGGACACTACAACTACAGACTGTTGATCCACACATCATCTAGCCCAGGACACTACAACTACAGACTGTTGATCCACACATCATCTAGCCCAGGACACTACAACTACAGACTGTTGATCCACACATCATCTGGCCCAGGACACTACAACTACAGACTGTTGATCCACACATCATCTAGCCCAGGACACTACAACTACAGAGTGTTGATCCACACATCATCTAGCCCAGGACACTACAACTACAGACTGTTGATCCACACATCATCTGGCCCAGGACAATACAACTACAGACTGTTGATCCACACATCATCTGGCCCAGGACACTACAGACTGTTGATCCACACATCATCTGGCCCAGGACACTACAACTACAGACTGTTGATCCACACATCATCTGGCCCAGGACACTACAACTACAGACTGTTGATCCACACATCATCTGGCCCAGGACAATACAACTACAGACTGTTGATCCACACATCATCTGGCCCAGGACACTACAACTACAGACTGTTGATCCACACATCATCTAGCCCAGGACACTACAACTACAGACTGTTGATCCACACATCATCTAGCCAGGACACTACAACTACAGACTGTTGATCCACACATCATCTGGCCCAGGACACTACAACTACAGACTGTTGATCCACACATCATCTAGCCCAGGACACTACAACTACAGACTGTTGATCCACACATCATCTAGCCCAGGACACTACAACTACAGACTGTTGGTCCACACATCATCTGGCCCAGGACAATACAACTACAGACTGTTGATCCACACATCATCTGGCCCAGAACACTACAGACTGTTGATCCACACATCATCTAGCCCAGGACACTACAACTACAGACTGTTGGTCCACACATCATCTGGCCCAGGACAATACAACTACAGACTGTTGGTCCACATATCATCTGGCCCAGGACACTACAACTACAGACTGTTGATCCACACATCATCTAGCCCAGGACACTACAACTACAGACTGTTGATCCACACATCATCTGGCCCAGGACACTACAACTACAGACTGTTGATACACACATCATCTGGCCCAGGACACTACAACTACAGACTGTTGATCCACACATCATCTAGCCCAGGACACTACAACTACAGACTGTTGATACACACATCATCTGGCCCAGGACAATACAACTACAGACTGTTGGTCCACACATCATCTGGCCCAGGACACTACAACTACAGACTGTTGATCCACACATCATCTAGCCCAGGACACTACAACTACAGCTTGTTGATCCACACGGACTGCTCAGATAGATGCCCTTAGAACACAGACAGACTGACAGGTCCAGGACCAGGTATGGCTCTCCCCAAACACCGTGGGGTCAATGGTAACTGTCTAGCTTTTGTCTGCTCTCAGAACAGCCAGAAACAGAGACATTACTTATCATGCCCTCTCACATGGGGGATATGGTGCTGTTCTATCACTTTAACTGAGAAGAGCGGAAAGACTGAATGGAGGAGAGAGAGAGAGAGAGAGAGAGAGAGAGAGGGGGTAGTTTGAGATGGACAGGGAGAGAGATATGAAAAGGAGAACCCAGGGAAGGAGAGAATAGGGAGAGCTGAGGGACGAGAGGAAGGGAGAGCTGAGGGAGGAGAGGAAGGGAGAGCTGAGGGAGGAAGAGAGGAAGGGAGAGCTGAGGGAGAAGAGGAAGGGATAGTGAAGGATGGAGGCGAGGAAGGGAGAGCTGAGGAAGGAGGAGAGGAAGGGAGAGTTGAGGGAGGAGGAGAGGAAGGGAGAGCTAGAGAGGAGAGGTGTTGAATGACTAATGGAACTATGAAGCGCTGCCAATATTAAGAGAGAGAGGGTAGTTAGAGATGGACAGGGAGAGAGATATGAAAAGGAGAACCCAGGGAAGGAGAGAATAGGGAGAGCTGAGGGACGAGAGGAAGGGAGAGCTGAGGGACGAGAGGAAGGGAGAGCTGAGGGAGGAGGAGAGGAAGGGAGAGCTGAGGGAGGAGGAGAGGGAGGGAGAGCTGAGGGAGGAGGAGAGGAAGGGAGAGCTGAGGGAGAAGAGGAAGGGAGAGCTGAGGGAGGAGGAGAGGAAGGGAGAGCTGAGGGAGAAGAGGAAGGGATAGTGAAGGATGGAGGTGAGGAAGGGAGAGCTGAGGGAGGAGGAGAGGGAGGGAGAGCTGAGGGAGAAGAGGAAGGGATAGTGAAGGATGGAGGCGAGGAAGGGAGAGCTGAGGAAGGAGGAGAGGAAGGGAGAGTTGAGGGAGGAGGAGAGGAAGGGAGAGCTAGAGAGGAGAGGTGTTGAATGACTAATGGAACTATGAAGCGCTGCCAATATTAAGAGAGAGAGGGTAGTTAGAGATGGACAGGGAGAGAGATATGAAAAGGAGAACCCAGGGAAGGAGAGAATAGGGAGAGCTGAGGGAGGAGGAGAGGGAGGGAGAGCTGAGGGAGGAGGAGAGGAAGGGAGAGCTGAGGGAGAAGAGGAAGGGAGAGCTGAGGGAGGAGGAGAGGAAGGGAGAGCTGAGGGAGAAGAGGAAGGGATAGTGAAGGATGGAGGTGAGGAAGGGAGAGCTGAGGGAGGAGGAGAGGGAGGGAGAGCTGAGGGAGAAGAGGAAGGGATAGTGAAGGATGGAGGCGAGGAAGGGAGAGCTGAGGAAGGAGGAGAGGAAGGGAGAGTTGAGGGAGGAGGAGAGGAAGGGAGAGCTAGAGAGGAGAGGTGTTGAATGACTAATGGAACTATGAAGCGCTGCCAATATTAAGAGAGAGAGGGTAGTTAGAGATGGACAGGGAGAGAGATATGAAAAGGAGAACCCAGGGAAGGAGAGAATAGGGAGAGCTGAGGGACGAGAGGAAGGGAGAGCTGAGGGACGAGAGGAAGGGAGAGCTGAGGGAGGAGGAGAGGAAGGGAGAGCTGAGGGAGGAGGAGAGGGAGGGAGAGCTGAGGGAGGAGGAGAGGAAGGGATAGCTGAGGGAGAAGAGGAAGGGAGAGCTGAGGGAGGAGGAGAGGAAGGGAGAGCTGAGGGAGAAGAGGAAGGGATAGTGAAGGATGGAGGTGAGGAAGGGAGAGCTGAGGGAGGAGGAGAGGGAGGGAGAGCTGAGGGAGAAGAGGAAGGGATAGTGAAGGATGGAGGCGAGGAAGGGAGAGCTGAGGGAGGAGGAGAGGAAGGGAGAGTTGAGGGAGGAGGAGAGGAAGGGAGAGCTGAGGGAGGAGGAGAGTAAGGGAGAGCTGATGGAGGAGAAGAGGAAGGGAGAGCTGAGGGAGGAAGAGAGGAAAGGAAAAGCTGAGGGAGGAGGAGAGACAATGAGAGCTAGAGAGGAGAGGTGTTGAATGACTAATGGAACTATGAAGCGCTGCCAATATTAAATCCTACAAAACTCGTAAACGTGCCGAGCAAAGCCCACCCATAGCGTTACAGGAATAAATGATTGACAGCCGAATAATTCCTCCTTAATGGATCTTCATATCCTTTATGTCCTCCCTCATTTGCATGAAGCTCATCCTGGGTGTTAAGCTGTGGAATTGATTCAGGATAACCTGCAGGTTAGCAGAGTAAATGGGAATATATTCACTTCTCTTGACAGGATTTGGGAATAGAAAGATTATCTCCAAAGTAAGTGTTGCTGAAGTTTTGGTAAAATAGTTTAGAGGTTGTCTATTCAGTAAATGTTGGTGAAGTTTTGGTAGAGTATGTGGGAGTTTAGAGGTTGTCTATTCAGTAAGTGTTGGTGAAGTTTTGGTAGAGTATGCAGGAGTTTAGAGGTTGTCTATTCAGTAAGTGTTGGTGAAGTTTTGGTAGAGTATGTGGGAGTTTTATTTAGTTGCCAGTAAGGCGACTCCGGGTTAGGTCCTGGCATTGTTGCTACATAACTTCCTTCTCACACAGCCCCATTACCTTGTTAATGTGTGGAGATAGGCATCAAGGTGCCGCTACGACAAAGTGGAGAAGAGACAGGGGCCAACGGCAGCTAAATTACTTCCACATTTCTCCCAAATGTTTTCCATGCCGTCATGTGTCTGTACTACACACACTGACCCATGTACACACAAGCAGGAAACACACACACATACACACATTTTTCCTGCCTCAGCAAAAATCCATTGTAGAAACATTGATTGCGAACAAAAGGATTTTTGGTGGTTTATTTTATAGAGAGGAAGATGAGTTTATTTTATAGAGAGGAAGATGAGTTTATTTTATAGAGAGGAAGATGAGTTTATTTTATAGAGAGGAAGATGAGTTTATTTTATAGAGAGGAAGATGAGAGTAAAGGGAATAAGGCTAAAAGAAGAAGAAAAGAGGAAGGACAGAAGAGAAAGAGGAGGAGGAGAGAGGAGGAGAGAGAGGAGGAGAGAGGAGGAGAGAGGAGGAGGAGAGAGGAGGAGAGAGGAGGAGGAGGGAGGAGAGGAGGAGAGAGGAGGAGAGAGAGGATGAGAGAGGAGGAGAGAGGAGGAGAGAGAGGAGGAGAGAGGAGGAGAGAGGAGGAGGAGGGAGGAGAGAGGAGGAGAGAGAGGAGGAGAGAGGAGGAGAGAGAGGATGAGAGAGGAGGAGAGAGAGCAGGAGAGAGGAGGAGGAGAGAGGAGGAGAGAGGAGGAGGAGAGAGGAGGAGAGAGAGGAGGAGAGAGGAGGAGGAGAGAGGAGGAGAGAGAGGAGGAGAGAGGAGGAGAGAGAGGATGAGAGAGAGGAGGATAGAAGAAGAGAAAGCAGGAGAGAGGAGTATAGAAGGAGAGAGAGCAGGAGAGAGGAGGAGGAGAGAGGAGGAGAGAGAGGAGGAGAGAGAAGAGGAGAGAGGAGGAGAGAGGAGGATAGAAGAAGAGAGAGGAAGAGAGAGGAGGATAGAAGAAGAGAGAGCAGGAGAGAGGAGGATAGAAGAAGAGAGAGCAGGAGAGAGGAGGAGGAGGGAGGAGAGAGAGGAGGAGAGAGGAGGAGAGAGAGGATGAGAGAGGAGGAGAGAGAGCAGGAGAGAGGAGGAGGAGAGAGGAGGAGAGAGGAGGAGGAGAGAGGAGGAGAGAGGAGGAGAGAGGAGGAGGAGAGAGGAGGAGAGAGAAGAGGAGAGAGGAGGAGAGAGAGGATGAGAGAGAGGAGGAGAGAGGAGGAGAGAGAGGATGAGAGAGAGGAGGATAGAAGAAGAGAAAGCAGGAGAGAGGAGGATAGAAGGAGAGAGAGCAGGAGAGAGGAGGAGGAGAGAGGAGGAGAGAGAGGAGGAGAGAGAAGAGGAGAGAGAAGAGGAGAGAGGAGGATAGAAGAAGAGAGGAAGAGAGAGGAGGATAGAAGAAGAGAGAGCAGGAGAGAGGAGGATAGAAGAAGAGAGAGCAGGAGAGAGGAGGAGGAGAGAGGAGGAGAGAGAGGAGGAGAGAGGAGGAGAGAGGAGGATAGAAGAAGAGAGAGGAAGAGAGAGGAGGATAGAAGAAAAGAGAGCAGGAGAGAGGAGGTGTAGAGAGGAGTAGAGAGAGGAGGAGAGAGAAGAGGAGAAAGGAGGCGAGAGGAGGATAGAAGAAGAGAGAGGAAGAGAGAGGAGGAGAGAGAGGAGGAGAGAGAGGAGGAGAGAGGAGGATAGAAGAAGAGAGAGGAGAGAGGAGGATAGAAGAAGAGAGAGCAGGAGAGAGGAGGAGGAGAGAGGAGGAGAGAGAGAATGAGAGAGGAGGAGAGAGAGGATGAGAGAGGAGGAGAGAGAGCAGGAGAGAGGAGGAGGAGAGAGGAGGAGAGAGGATGAGGAGAGAGGAGGAGAGAGAGGAGGAGAGAGGAGGAGAGAGGAGGAGGAGAGAGGAGGAGAGAGAAGAGGAGAGAGGAGGAGAGAGAGGATGAGAGAGAGGAGGAGAGAGGAGGAGAGAGAGGATGAGAGAGAGGAGGAGAGAGGAGGAGAGAGGAGGAGGAGAGAGGAGGAGAGAGAGGAGGAGAGAGGAGGAGAGAGAGGAGGAGAGAGGAGGAGAGAGGAGGAGGAGAGAGGAGGAGAGAGAGGAGGAGAGAGGAGGAGAGAGAGGATGAGAGAGAGGAGGATAGAAGAAGAGAAAGCAGGAGAGAGGAGTATAGAAGGAGAGAGAGCAGGAGAGAGGAGGAGGAGAGAGGAGGAGAGAGAGGAGGAGAGAGAAGAGGAGAGAGGAGGAGAGAGGAGGATAGAAGAAGAGAGAGGAAGAGAGAGGAGGATAGAAGAAGAGAGAGCAGGAGAGAGGAGGATAGAAGAAGAGAGAGCAGGAGAGAGGAGGAGGAGAGAGGAGGAGTGAGAGGAGGAGAGAGAAGAGGAGAGAGGAGGAGAGAGGAGGATAGAAGAAGAGAGAGGAAGAGAGAGGAGGATAGAAGAAAAGAGAGCAGGAGAGAGGAGGTGTAGAGAGGAGTAGAGAGAGGAGGAGAGAGAAGAGGAGAAAGGAGGCGAGAGGAGGATAGAAGAAGAGAGAGGAAGAGAGAGGAGGAGAGAGAGGAGGAGAGAGGAGGAGAGAGAGGAGGAGAGAGGAGGATAGAAGAAGAGAGAGGAGAGAGGAGGATAGAAGAAGAGAGAGGAGAGAGGAGGATAGAAGAAGAGAGAGCAGGAGAGAGGAGGAGGAGAGAGGAGGAGAGAGAGAAGGAGAGAGAAGAGGAGAGGAGGAGAGAGGATAGAAGAAGAGAGAGGAAGAGAGAGGATGAGAGAGAGGAGGAGAGAGGAGGATAGAAGAAGAGAGAGCAGGAGAGAGGAGGAGAGAGAGGAGGAGAGAGAAGAGGAGAGAGGAGGAGAGAGGAGGAGAGAAGAAGAGAGAGGAGGAGAGAGGAGGATAGAATAAGAGAGAGCAGGAGAGAGGAGGAGGAGAGAGGAGAGAGGAGGATAGAAGAAGAGAAATGAGGAGAGAGGAGGAGAGGAGGAGAGAGGAGGATAAAAGAGAGGAGGAAAAAGGAGGAGAGAGGAGGATAGAAGAAGAGAGAGGAAGAGAGAGGAGGATAGAAGAAGAGAGAGGAAGAGAGAGGAGGAGGAGAGAGGAGGAAAGAGAGGAGGAGAGAGGAGGAGAGAGGTGGATAAAAGACAGAGGAGGAGAAAGGAGGAGAGAGGAGGAAAGAAGAAGAGAGAGGAAGAGAGAGGAGGATAGAATAAGAGAGAGGAGGAGAGGAGGAGAGAGGAGGAGAGAGGAGGAGAGGAGGAGAGAGGAGGATAAAAGACAGAGGAGGAGAAAGGAGGAGAGAGGAGGATAGAAGAAGAGAGAGGAGGAGAGAGGAGGAGAGGAGGAGAGAGGATGATAAAACACAGCGGATGAGAAAGGAGGAGAGAGGAGGATAGAAGAAGAGAGAGGAGGAGAAAGGAGAGAAGAGGAGAGAGGAGGAGAGAGAGGAGGAGAGAGGAGTAGAGAGTGGGAGAGAGGAGGAGAGGAGGAGAAGAGGAGGAAAGAGGAGGAGAGGGGAGGATAGAAGAGAGAGAGGGAGGGAGGATGAGATAGGAGGAGAGAAGAAGAGAGAGGAGAGAGAGAGGAGGATAGAAGACAGAGGAGGATAGTGGGAGAGAGGAGGAGAGAGGAGGAGAGAAGAGGAGAGAGGAGGAGAAAGGAGAGAAGAGGAGAGAGGAGGGGAGAGAGGGGGAGAGAGGAGGAGAGAGGGGGAGAGAGGAGGAGAGAGGAGGAGAGAGGAAGAGTAGAGAGGAGGAAAGAGGAGGAGAGAAGAGGAGAGAGGAGGGGAGAGAGGGTGAGAGAGGAGGAGAGAGGAGGAAAGAGGAGTAGAGAAGAGGAGAGAGGAGGAGAGAGGGGGAGAGAGGAGGAGAAAGGAGAGAAGAGGAGAGAGGAGGGGAGAGAGGGGGAGAGAGGAGGAGAGAGGGGGATAGAGGAGGAGAGAGGAAGAGTAGAGAGGAGGAAAGAGGAAATAGAGAAGAGGAGAGAGAAGGATAGAGAAGGAGCGAAGAGGAGGAGAGAAGAGGAGAGAGGAGGATAGAGAAGGAGCGAAGAGGAGCGAAGTGGAGAGAGGACAACAAGTCAGCAGTTTGATTGATGTATAAGGAGACTTCTCAAATATCCACCATGACCCAGCCGCCAGAGGACAACACAGACAGGGCTGAGCAAACGATGCATTGGCCTTCAGAGTTTATTAGTGGGGCTCAACAGAATGTGTCTCATCGATGGCACTGATCTAGGATTATTTTACCTTCCCAAAACCTTTACGTAGCCATTGAGGTATATGCAAGACTGACCCTACAGGGGAAGTGCTCAGTTGCTCCATCCATTAAAGTTGGTGCCCAGTGGAAAGCTTTTTTTGACCTCAATGTTTGTAAACAAAGTAAATGTAAACAAACACTATAGCCTCAAAACATGTTTAAAACTATAGTGTTGATATCATGGGTCCTTCCATCCATAGCTCTGACTATGAACTTGAGAGTGGTTACATTTCTCCAACACAATCACTCAGCTGTTTACCGAAATTGTTATTGTTTCAACTGCTGATTACCGCTTTAAACCAATGTGTTGGGACAACTCAATCCTACTACCCAACTAAGGCAGGTGGCTGGCCTGTAAAATGAATCCAGAGAGAATCACATCGAACCAAAAACATTTTGGATCACTTCTGTTTGTTGGGTAACAGCATGGTGATGTCATCCTCTTATCTAGTGGCCGGACGAGAATGAGACTTTCTCACCCCCCCGAAACACAACAAACCATCATTACATTTACATGTTAGTCATTTAACAGACGCTCTTATTCAGAGAGACTTACAGTAGTGCATTCATGCATCTTTCATGGTAAGGTAGCAAGGACTACAGAGACAACCAACAGGACTACAGACAACCAACAGGACTATAGAGACAACCAACAGGACTACAGAGACAACCAAAAGGACTACAGAGACAACCAACAGGACTACAGAGACAACCAAAAGGACTACAGAGACAACCAACAGGACTACAGACAACCAACAGGACTACAGACAACCAACAGGACTATAGAGACAACCAACAGGACTACAGAGACAACCAAAAGGACTACAGAGACAACCAAAAGGACTACAGAGACAACCAACAGGACTACAGAGACAACCAACAGGACTACAGAGACAACCAACAGGACTACAGAGACAACCAACAGGACTACAGAGACAACCAACAGGACTATAGAGACAACCAACAGGACTACAGAGACAACCAAAATGACTACAGACAACCAAAAGGACTACAGAGACAACCAAAAGGACTACAGAGACAACCAAAAGGACTACAGAGACAACAAAAAGGACTACAGAGACAACCAAAAGGACTACAGAGACAACCAACAGGACTACAGAGACAACCAAAAGGACTACAGAGACAACCAAAAGGACTACAGAGACAACCAAAAGGACTACAGAGACAACCAACAGGACTACAGAGACAACCAAAAGGACTACAGAGACAACCAAAAGGACTACAGAGACAACCAACAGGACTACAGAGACAACCAACAGGACTACAGAGACAACCAAAAGGACTACAGAGACAACCAAAAGGACTACAGAGACAACCAAAAGGATGACAGAGACAACCAAAAGGACTACAGAGACAACCAAAAGGACTACAGAGACAACCAAAAGGACTAGACAACCAAAAGGACTACAGAGACAACCAACAGGACTACAGACAACCAAAAGGACTACAGAGACAACCAACAAGACTACAGAGACAACCAACAGGACTACAGAGACAACCAACAGGACTGCAGAGACAACCAACAGGACTACAGAGACAACCAACAGGACTACAGAGACAACCAAAAGGACTACAGACAACCAAAAGGACTACAGAGACAACCAAAAGGACTACAGAGACAACCAAAAGGACTACAGAGACAACTAAAAGGACTACAGACAACCAAAAGGACTACAGAGACAACCAAAAGGACTACAGACAACCAACAGGACTACAGAGACAACCAACAGGACTACAGACACAACCAACAGGACTACAGACAACCAACAAGACTACAGAGACAACCAAAAGGACTACAGAGACAACCAAAAGGACTACAGAGACAACCAACAGGACTACAGACAACCAACAGGACTACAGAGACAACCAAAAGGACTACAGAGACAACCAAAAGGACTACAGAGACAACCAAAAGGACTACAGAGACAACCAACAGGACTACAGAGACAACCAAAAGGACTACAGAGACAACCAAAAGGACTACAGAGACAACCAAAAGGACTACAGAAACAACCAACAGGACTACAGAGACAACCAACAGGACTACAGACAACCAACAGGACTATAGACAACCAACAGGACTACAGACAACCAAAAGGACTACAGAGACAACCAAAAGGACTACAGAGACAACCAAAAGGACTACAGAGACAACCAACAGGACTACAGACAACCAACAGGACTACAGAGACAACCAAAAGGACTACAGAGACAACCAAAAGGACTACAGAGACAACCAAAAGGACTACAGAGACAACCAAAAGGACTAGACAACCAGAAGGACTACAGAGACAACCAAAAGGAATAGACAACCAACAGGACTACAGAGACAACCAACAGGACTACAGAGACAACCAACAGGACTACAGAGACAACCAAAAGGACTACAGAGACAACCAAAAGGACTACAGAGACAATCAAAAGGACTACAGAGACAACCAAAAGGAATACAGACAACCAACAGGACTACAGACAACCAAAAGGACTACAGAGACAACCAAAAGGACTACAGAGACAACCAAAAGGACTACAGAGACAACCAACAGGACTACAGAGACAACCAAAAGGACTATAGAGACAACCAAAAGGACTACAGACAACCAAAAGGACTACAGAGACAACCAAAAGGACTACAGAGACAACCAAAAGGACTAGACAACCAAAAGGACTACAGAGACTACCAAAAGGACTAGACAACCAACAGGACTACAGAGACAACCAACAGGACTACAGAGACAACCAACAGGACTACAGAGACAACCAAAAGGACTACAGAGACAACCAAAAGGACTACAGAGACAACCAAAAGGACCACAGAGACAACCAAAAGGACTACAGAGACAACCAAAAGGACTACAGAGACAACCAAAAGGACTACAGAGACAACCAAAAGGACTACAGAGACAACCAAAAGGAATAGACAACCAACAAGACTACAGAGACAACCAACAGGACTACAGAGACAACCAACAGGACTACAGAGACAACCAAAAGGACTACAGACAACCAAAAGGACTACAGTCAACCAACAGGACTACAGAGACAACCAAAAGGACTACAGAGACAACCAAAAGGACAACAGAGACAACCAACAGGACTACAGACAACCAACAGGACTACAGAGACAACCAAAAGGACTACAGAGACAACCAAAAGGACTACAGACAACCAACAGGGATACAGACAACCAACAGGACTACAGAGACAACCAAAAGGACTACAGAGACAACCAAAAGGACTACAGAGACAACCAAAAGGACTATAGACAACCAACAGGACTACAGAGACAACCAAAAGGACTACAGAGACAACCAAAAGGACTACAGAGACAACCAAAAGGACTTCAGAGACAACCAACAGGACTACAGAGACAACCAAAAGGACTTCAGAGACAACCAACAGGACTACAGAGACAACCAACAGGACTACAGACAACCAACAGGACTACAGAGACAACCAAAAGGACTTCAGAGACAACCAACAGGACTTCAGAGACAACCAACAGGACTACAGAGACAACCAACAGGACTACAGAGACAACCAAAAGGACTACAGAGACAACCAAAAGGACTTCAGAGACAACCAACAGGACTACAGAGACAACCAAAAGGACTACAGAGACAACCAACAAGACTACAGAGACAACCAACAGGACTACAGAGACAACCAACAGGACTGCAGAGACAACCAACAGGACTACAGAGACAACCAACAGGACTACAGAGACAACCAAAAGGACTACAGACAACCAAAAGGACTACAGAGACAACCAAAAGGACTACAGAGACAACCAAAAGGACTACAGAGACAACCAAAAGGACTACAGACAACCAAAAGGACTACAGAGACAACCAAAAGGACTACAGACAACCAACAGGACTACAGAGACAACCAACAGGACTACAGACACAACCAACAGGACTACAGACAACCAACAAGACTACAGAGACAACCAAAAGGACTACAGAGACAACCAAAAGGACTACAGAGACAACCAACAGGACTACAGACAACCAACAGGACTACAGAGACAACCAAAAGGACTACAGAGACAACCAAAAGGACTACAGAGACAACCAAAAGGACTACAGAGACAACCAACAGGACTACAGAGACAACCAAAAGGACTACAGAGACAACCAAAAGGACTACAGAGACAACCAAAAGGACTACAGAAACAACCAACAGGACTACAGAGACAACCAACAGGACTACAGACAACCAACAGGACTATAGACAACCAACAGGACTACAGACAACCAAAAGGACTACAGAGACAACCAAAAGGACTACAGAGACAACCAAAAGGACTACAGAGACAACCAACAGGACTACAGACAACCAACAGGACTACAGAGACAACCAAAAGGACTACAGAGACAACCAAAAGGACTACAGAGACAACCAAAAGGACTACAGAGACAACCAAAAGGACTAGACAACCAAAAGGACTACAGAGACAACCAAAAGGAATAGACAACCAACAGGACTACAGAGACAACCAACAGGACTACAGAGACAACCAACAGGACTACAGAGACAACCAAAAGGACTACAGAGACAACCAAAAGGACTACAGAGACAATCAAAAGGACTACAGAGACAACCAAAAGGAATACAGACAACCAACAGGACTACAGACAACCAAAAGGACTACAGAGACAACCAAAAGGACTACAGAGACAACCAAAAGGACTACAGAGACAACCAACAGGACTACAGAGACAACCAAAAGGACTACAGAGACAACCAAAAGGACCACAGAGACAACCAAAAGGACTACAGAGACAACCAAAAGGACTACAGAGACAACCAAAAGGACTACAGAGACAACCAAAAGGACTACAGAGACAACCAAAAGGAATAGACAACCAACAAGACTACAGAGACAACCAACAGGACTACAGAGACAACCAACAGGACTAAAGAGACAACCAAAAGGACTACAGACAACCAAAAGGACTACAGTCAACCAACAGGACTACAGAGACAACCAAAAGGACTACAGAGACAACCAAAAGGACTACAGAGACAACCAACAGGACTACAGACAACCAACAGGACTACAGAGACAACCAAAAGGACTACAGAGACAACCAAAAGGACTACAGACAACCAACAGGGATACAGACAACCAACAGGACTACAGAGACAACCAAAAGGACTACAGAGACAACCAAAAGGACTACAGAGACAACCAAAAGGACTATAGACAACCAACAGGACTACAGAGACAACCAAAAGGACTACAGAGACAACCAAAAGGACTACAGAGACAACCAAAAGGACTTCAGAGACAACCAACAGGACTACAGAGACAACCAAAAGGACTTCAGAGACAACCAACAGGACTACAGAGACAACCAACAGGACTACAGACAACCAACAGGACTACAGAGACAACCAAAAGGACTTCAGAGACAACCAACAGGACTACAGAGACAACCAACAGGACTACAGAGACAACCAAAAGGACTACAGAGACAACCAAAAGGACTTCAGAGACAACCAACAGGACTACAGAGACAACCAAAAGGACTTCAGAGACAACCAACAGGACTACAGAGACAACCAACAGGACTACAGAGACAACCAAAATGACTACAGAGACAACCAAAAGGACTACAGAGACAACCAAAAGGACTACAGAGACAACCAAAAGGACTACAGACAACCAACAGGACTACAGAGACAACCAAAAGGACTACAGAGACAACCAAAAGGACTACAGACAACCAACAGGACTACAGACAACCAACAGAACTACAGAGACAACCAAAATGACTACAGACAACCAAAAGGACTACAGAGACAACCAAAAGGACAACAGAGACAACCAAAAGGACTACAGAGACAACCAAAAGGACTACAGAGACAACCAAAAGGACTTCAGAGACAACCAACAGGACTACAGAGACAACCAACAGGACTACAGACAACCAACAGGACTACAGAGACAACCAAAAGGACTTCAGAGACAACCAACAGGACTTCAGAGACAACCAACAGGACTACAGAGACAACCAACAGGACTACAGAGACAACCAAAAGGACTACAGAGACAACCAAAAAGACTTCAGAGACAACCAACAGGACTACAGAGACAACCAAAAGGACTTCAGAGACAACCAACAGGACTACAGAGACAACCAACAGGACTACAGAGACAACCAAAAGGACTACAGAGACAACCAAAAGGACTACAGAGACAACCAAAAGGACTACAGACAACCAACAGGACTACAGAGACAACCAAAAGGACTACAGAGACAACCAAAAGGACTACAGACAACCAACAGGACTACAGACAACCAACAGAACTACAGAGACAACCAAAAGGACTACAGACAACCAAAAGGACTACAGAGACAACCAACAGGACTACAGAGACAACCAAAAGGACTACAGAGACAACCAAAAGGACTTCAGAGACAACCAACAGGACTACAGAGACAACCAAAAGGACTTCAGAGACAACCAACAGGACTACAGAGACAACCAAAAGGACTACAGAGACAACCAAAAGGACTACAGACAACCAACAGGACTACAGACAACCAACAGAACTACAGAGACAACCAAAATGACTACAGACAACCAAAAGGACTACAGAGACAACCAAAAGGACTACAGAGACAACCAAAAGGACTACAGAGACAACCAAAAGGACTACAGAGACAACCAAAAGGACTTCAGAGACAACCAACAGGACTACAGAGACAACCAACAGGACTACAGACAACCAACAGGACTACAGAGACAACCAAAAGGACTTCAGAGACAACCAACAGGACTACAGAGACAACCAACAGGACTACAGAGACAACCAAAAGGACTACAGAGACAACCAAAAGGACTTCAGAGACAACCAACAGGACTACAGAGACAACCAAAAGGACTTCAGAGACAACCAACAGGACTACAGAGACAACCAACAGGACTACAGAGACAACCAAAAGGACTACAGAGACAACCAACAGGACTACAGAGACAACCAAAAGGACTACAGAGACAACCAAAAGGACTACAGAGACAACCAAAAGGACTACAGACAACCAACAGGACTACAGAGACAACCAAAAGGAGTACAGAGACAACCAAAAGGACTACAGACAACCAACAGGACTACAGACAACCAACAGAACTACAGAGACAACCAAAAGGACTACAGACAACAAAAAGGACTACAGAGACAACCAAAAGGACTACAGAGACAACCAAAAGGACTACAGAGACAACCAAAAGGACTACAGAGACAACCAAAAGGACTACAGAAAACCAAAAGGACTACAGAGACAACCAAAAGGACTACAGAGACAACCAAAAGGACTATAGACAACCAACAGGACTACAGAGACAACCAAAAGGACTACAGAGACAACCAAAAGGACTACAGAGACAACCAACAGGACTACAGAGACAACCAAAAGGACTTCAGAGACAACCAACAGGACTACAGAGACAACCAACAGGACTACAGACAACCAACAGGACTACAGAGACAACCAAAAGGACTTCAGAGACAACCAACAGGACTTCAGAGACAACCAACAGGACTACAGAGACAACCAAAAGGACTTCAGAGACAACCAACAGGACTACAGAGACAACCAAAAGGACTTCAGAGACAACCAACAGGACTACAGAGACAACCAACAGGACTACAGAGACAACCAAAATGACTACAGAGACAACCAAAAGGACTACAGAGACAACCAAAAAGACTACAGAGACAACCAAAAGGACTACAGAGACAACCAAAAGGACTACAGACAACCAACAGGACTACAGACAACCAACAGAACTACAGAGACAACCAAAATGACTACAGACAACCAAAAGGACTACAGAGACAACCAAAAGGACTACAGAGACAACCAACAGGACTACAGAGACAACCAAAAGGACTACAGAGACAACCAACAGGACTACAGAGACAACCAAAAGGACTACAGAGACAACCAAAAGGACTTCAGAGACAACCAACAGGACTACAGACACAACCAACAGGACTACAGACAACCAACAGGACTACAGAGACAACCAAAAGGACTTCAGAGACAACCAACAGGACTTCAGAGACAACCAACAGGACTACAGAGACAACCAACAGGACTACAGAGACAACCAAAAGGACTACAGAGACAACCAACAGGACTTCAGAGACAACCAACAGGACTACAGAGACAACCAACAGGACTACAGAGACAACCAAAAGGACTACAGAGACAACCAAAAGGACTACAGACAACCAACAGGACTACAGACAACCAACAGGACTACAGACAACCAACAGAACTACAGAGACAACCAAAATGACTACAGACAACCAAAAGGACTACAGAGACAACCAAAAGGACTACAGAGACAACCAAAAGGACTACAGAGACAACCAACAGGACTACAGACAACCAACAGGACTACAGAGACAACCAAAAGGACTACAGAGACAACCAAAAGGACTTCAGAGACAACCAACAGGACTACAGAGACAACCAAAAGGACTACAGACAACCAACAGGACTACAGAGACAACCAACAGGACTACAGAGACAACCAAAAGGACTACAAAAGGAAACAATTTTTTTCTAGAAGTTTACTAAGGTTTGGTAACAGGCTGGTTGGTCAGCTATTTGAGTTTGAGTTTGAGTTTATTTTATTTTTACAGGGACAGTGCACATTAATCAACGTTTCAGTAAAAGTGCCGGTTTTAGCCAGCCGGCTAATTTTCAACCGCAGTCCCTGGGCAGGTTATTAAAAACAATTACAATATAGACAATAGCAGCATAGAACAAGCAAGACATAGCAACATAGGACAAGCAAGACATAGCATACAGACAGAGCAACATAGGACAAGCAAGACGCAGCATACAGACAGAGCAACATAGGACAAGCAAGACGCAGCATACAGACAGAGCAACATAAAATAAAAAGCAGCAAGACAAAATTCATAAAAGCAACAAAGTGTTTCCACACCTCACAAGCTACAGACAACATGGAAAGCGACTTCAAAACACACCTCTCTCATTCACGAGGCTGTTGGTCTCGGAGAGAGGTGAACAGAGAGGCCTGACAAGATGGACACTGCCCTGCCTTGGACACCGCCCTGCCGTGTGTGTGTGTGTGTGTGTGTGCGTGTGTGTGTGTGTGTGTGTCTGTGTCTGTGTGTGTGTCTCTGTGTGTGTGTGTGTGTGTGCACTTGCGTGCGAATCTAAGATGCAAGGTGCCCCTGGAGAATTAAGTTCATGTTCATTGTATGATGCTGTATGTACAGGGCCTTCAGAAAGTGTTCACACCCCTTGACTGTTCCCACATTTATCAGCCTGAATTTATGTTGTGTCACTAAATCAATACCCTATAATGTCATAGACGAAATAAAAAATTCTAACTGTAAATGTCTTGAGTCAATAAGTATTCAAGCCTTTTGTCATGGCGATGCCTACATCAGTTCAGGAGTAAGCATTTGCTTAACAAGTCACATAATAAGTTACGTGGACTCACTCTGTGTGCAATAATAGTGTTGAAAATACCTTTTGAATGACCACCTTGTAATTAATTGTCTGTAAGGTCCCTCAGTCGAGCAGTGAATTTCAAACACGGATTCAACCACAAGGACCAGGGAGGTCTCCCGATGCCTCACAAAGAAGGCCACCTGGACGACGCTGTGCCACATGTGCGCCGCCCTGTGAGACTCCCGATCACCAGCTGGTTGTGATACAGCTTGGAATTGAATCAGGGTGTCTGTTGTGACGCCTCTAGCACTGAGATGCAGTGCCTTAGACCGCTGTGCCGCTCGGGAGCATTGAATGGTCTTGACTGGCCTAGTAACACTTTTGACTTAAAATCGTCTTGAAAATCTATGGAAAGACTTGAAAATGGCCGTCTAGCAATGATTAACAATAAACTTAACAGAGCTTGAAGAATTCTTTAAATAATAATGTGCAAATATTGTACAATTCAGGTGTGCAAAGCTCTTAGAGACTTACCCAGAAAGACTAAGCTGTAATCGCTGCCAAAGGTGATTCTAATGCGTATTGACTCAGGGGTGTGAATACTTATGTAAATTAGACATTTCTGTACTACATTTTCAATAAATTAACTAAAATGTCTAAAAACATGTTTTTACTTTGTCATTATGGGGTATTGTGATGTCATTATGGGGTATTGTGGTGTCATTATGGGGTAATGTGAAGTCATTATGGGGTATTGTGATGTCATTATGGGGTATTGTGATGTCATTATGGGGTATTGTGGTGTCATTATGGGGTATTGTGGTGTCATTATGGGGTATTGTGTGTCGATGAGCGAATGTTTTTTAAAAATCAATTTAGAATTCAGGCTGTAACACAACAAAATGTGGAATAAGTCAAGGGGTATGAATACTTCTGAAGGCTCTGTGTGTGCAGTAAGTGAGTGTGGTGCTTGCCAAAGTGTGAAGGTATATTTAGTAGACTAAACCCTGGAGACAAGAGAGCTGGGGCCTACACTCCACATCCTCCCACTCTGTTTTCAGCCAGTCTGACCGCTTCTAGTGGTTCCCCCCAGTCCAACCTCTCTTTACTGGGCAGGAAGTCTCGAGCAGTTCCTCTAAGTCCAACCTATCTCTTTACTGGACTGGGAGCCTGAGGTTTGTGGTGCCCTGCCTCCCTATCGCCTCACGCTTTACAAGACTCTCTACCTCGTTTTTTTATGGTTCATAGAGCCTATTTTTCAACCCTTTCACTATAATGGGGAAATATGGGGAGGGGGAGTAAGAGAAACATCTCTTGCTCCTGCTGACCGGATCCTGTAGTCACAGACATACCATATGAATCTTGTTATCATAACATCTAACACAGGTCACAATGTAAGGTTGTCAAATACTCTAAAAACATCTCCTGTATATGTTTTATACATCCCTACAATAACCCTTCATCCACTATAGGAGATATAAATCCTACAATAACCCTTCATCCACTATAGGAGATATAAATCCCTACAATAACCCTTCATCCACTATAGGAGATATAAATCCTACAATAACCCTTCATCCATTATAGGAGATATACATCCTACAATAACCCTTCATCCACTATAGGAGATATAAATCCCTAAAATAACCCTTCATCCACTATAGGAGATATAAATCCTACAATAACCCTTCATCCACTATAGGAGATATAAATCCTACAATAACCCTTCATCCACTATAGGAGATATAAATCCTACAATAACCCTTCATCCACTATAGGAGATATAAATCCCTACAATAACCTTTCATCCACTATAGGAGATATAAATCCCTACAATAACCCTTCATCCACTATAGGAGATATAAATCCCTACAATAACCCTTCATCCACTATAGGAGACATAAATCCCTACAATAACCCTTCATCCACTATAGGAGATATAAATCCCTACAATAACCCTTCATCCACTATAGGAGATATAAATCCTACAATAACCCTTCATCCACTATAGGAGATATACATCCTACAATAACCCTTCATCCACTATAGGAGATATACATCCCTACAATAACCCTTCATCCACTATAGGAGACATAAATCCCTACAATAAACCTTCATCCACTATATGAGATATACATCCTACAATAAACCTTCATCCACTATAGGAGATATAAATCCTACAATAACCCCTTCATCCACTATAGGAGATATAAATCCCTACAATAACCCTTCATCCACTATAGGAGATATAAATCCTACAATAACTGCAAGCATCAGCTCTTCCCCCTTTTCCCCAGAAATCTGATATCAGAGCTGATAACCAACAGTTTTAGTCATACATTAAACATTTCTCTATCAATGGTGACGTTGTAAATACATGATGTTTCATTTTGACAAATCTCCTGCGCCTACAATAGCTGACAACCTCGTCTGTCTGTCTGTCTGTCTGTCTGTCTGTCTGTCTGTCTGTCTGTCTGTCTGTCTGTCTGTCTGTCTGTCTGTCTGTCTGTCTGTCTGTCTGTCTGTCTGTCTGTCTGTCTGTCTGTCTGTCTGTCTGTCTGTCTGTCTGTCTGTCTGTCTGTCTGTCTGTCTGTCTGTCTGTCTGTCTCTCTCTCTCTCTCTCTCTCTCTCTCTCTCTCTCTCTCTCTCTCTCTCTCTCTCTCTCTCTCTCTCTCTCTCTCTCTCTCTCTCTCTCTCTCTCTCTCTCTCTCTCTCTTCTCTCTCTCTCTCTCTCTCTCTCTCTCTCTCTCTCTCTCTCTCTCTCTCTCTCTCTCTCTCTCTCTCTCTCTCTCTCTCTCTCTCTCTCTCTCTCTCTCTCTCTCTCTCTCTCTCTCTCTCTCTCTCTCTCTCTCTCTCTCTCTCTCTCTCTCTCTCTCTCTCTCTCTCTCTCTCTCTCTCTCTCTCTCTCTCTCTCTCTCTCTCTCTCTCTCTCTCTCTCTCTCTCTCTCTCTCTCTCTCTCTCTCTCTCTCTCTCTCTCTCTCTCTCTCTCTCTCTCTCTCTCTCTCTCTCTCTCTCTCTCTCTCTCTCTCTCTCTCTCTCTCTCTCTCTCTCTCTCTCAGACACAAAAACATCTTGATTAAAGACCCGAGGAGTATGTACACAACTACAGAGCCTCAGCAGACCTTTAAATTTGGGAACATGTTCCTAAATAAAAACAGGCTCCTCGGTCCCAACTTTTAATTCAACACACCTTAAGTTCCCAAACCTACAGTAATGTAGCAGGATATCAACCAGCAGTCGTTCATAACTACAGTACTTCTCACAGTTACTTTTCTCCCTCGTGTGCCAGGTAACAGCTCTCATTCCTTATTCCTCCTCGGCCATACTAACGTCAAGTCTGAGTCTGTTACAGTCCCCGTACAACAGCAACTGGCTAACACCTTTAAAAAAGACCTCCCCTCAGTATCTTAAACATTACTCTGACCAAATACATACAGAATTTTTTTTAGAATGTTTGCTTTGCCGAACTAACATTATCACCTGAGGAAATGGAGAACAGGTAGAGGATTATAACCAGTGGGTTATACGGGTTTACATTAGGGTGAGGACAGATGGAGGGTTATACGGGTTTACATTAGGGTGAGGACAGATAGAGGGTTATACGGGTTTACATTAGGGTGAGGACAGATGGAGGGTTATACGGGTTTACATTAGGGTGAGGACAGATAGAGGGTTATATGGGTTTACATTAGGGTGAGGAAAGATACAGGGTTATATGGGTTTACATTAGGGTGAGGACAGATAGAGGGCATGATTATGAGTGTGAATGCTCACCTTCTCGACATTCATCTCCTACAAACCCAGGACAGCACCTCCACTCCCGAGCTGTGATCTGCCGATAGGCCACCTTGTACGACGGCCTGACCACGGTCCTGTAGCTGACGGAGGAGGGACAGGGTCAACACAGGAACATCTTCATGTAAACTATTGCTACTATATACACTATAAGATGGCATTTATATCAAAACAGTACTCTGGGGTCGTCTGGTCCAGTCCTACCTGATGAGTTTGGAGCAGGGTCCTGGCCAGCGGCAGCCTTGAAACACTCGCTGTACCATGGTCTCTGTCCCATTATGCACCTGGCACTTCACTGTCCTCAACACAGTGTACTGGCACCAGTTCCTGTAGTCACAGACAGACCATGTGGATCTTGTTATCATAACATCTAACACAGGTCACAATGTAAGGTTGTCAAATACTCTAAAAACGTCTCCTGTATATGTTTTATACATCCCTACAATAACCCTTCATCCACTATAGGAGATATAAATCCTACAATAACCCTTCATCCACTATAGGAGATATACATCCTACAATAACCCTTCATCCACTATAGGAGATATAAATCCCTACAATAACCCTTCATCCACTATAGGAGATATACATCCTACAATAACCCTTCATCCACTATAGGAGATATAAATCCCTACAATAACCCTTCATCCACTATAGGAGATATAAATCCCTACAATAACCCTTCATCCACTATATGAGATATACATCCTACAATAACCCTTCATCCACTATAGGAGATATAAATCCCTACAATAACCCTTCATCCACTATAGGAGATATAAATCCCTACAATAACCCTTCATCCACTATAGGATATATAAATCCTACAATAACTGCAAGCATCAGCTCTTACCCCTTTCCCCCAGAAATCTGATACCAGAGCTGATAACCAACAGTTTTAGTCATACATTAAACATTTCTCTATCAATGGTGACATTGTAAATAAATTATGTTTCATTTTGGCAAATTCTGGCCATCCTCACAATGAATTCTCTCCGTGCGTCATGATGTGCTCACCTGAGGTGAATGTTTGATCCGCTGCCTGGTGAACCTGTGGTCGCGCTCTGCTCCGAGTTGACGCTTTGGCCAGTCACTCCGGGAAACTGGTAAATAAATCCCGTTCCCGTCGAATGACAGATCAGACATATCCATATTATGCACAGAGCGCACGGGAGCGATGTCATTGCCAATGGCGTCTCCACAGAGTTCCAAAACGCTAGTTGCTGTAGGCTTCCGTTGATTTAAAAAAGAAAAGAGTTTGAATCTCTTCGAAGGGTTAGATCTTTGTCAGATGTGGAATAAATACACCGTAGTAGTCAACAGTACAGCGTTTATGAGTTCGCCATGGTACAGACTACAAGACAGAGCGCTGGATAAATCCAATAACTCAAGTCAAAATGCATTACACTGACACCCATGCCCAGGGAATAATCTGCGTTTTAAACACTTCTCTGACGTTGGACCCCCCTGCGAGGATGAAGGAGTCAGATATCCACTGTAGCTGGTGCGCGTAAAAAGCGTGCAGAAATCTGGTGAGGTAGAAAACCACATCGGAACCGCATTTAATAGGAGAGATTTTGGGATTTAGATCAGCTGCTTCTCACAATTTTGATTTAGAATAAAGGTTAAATTGCTAGGAATTAAAACGGGTTCACTTAATCCTATGGATTATAAAAGTACATCCTGTCACATTTTAGGGACTGTAAATTATTTATAATGAGTGGAACCTGGAGAAAATCGGATCTCTCAGAAATGAAAATGGATGGCCCTCCCTTCAGTAAAATACACTACCGTTCAAAAGTTTGGGGTCACTTAGAAATGTCCTTGTTTTTCATGAAAACATACATGAAATGAGTTGCAAAATGAATAGGAAATATAGTCAAAACGTTGACAAGGTTATAAATAATGATTTTTAATTTAAATAGTAATTGTGTCCTTCAAACTTTCTTTGTCAAAGAATCCTCCATTTGCAGCAATTACTTGCAGACTTTTGGCATTCTAGTCATCAATTTGTTGAGGTAATCTGAAGAGATTTCACCCCATGCTTCCTGAAGCACCTCCCACAAATTGGATTGTCTTGATGGGCACTTCTTATGTACCATATGGTCAAGCTGCTCCCATAACAGCTCAATAGGGTTGAGATCCGGTGACTGTGCTGGCCACTCCATTATAGACAGAATACCAGCTGACTGCTTCTTCCCTAAATAGTTATTGCATAGTTTGGGGCTGTGCTTTGGGTCATTGTCCTGTTGTAGGAGGAAATTGGCTCCAATTAAACGTATGGCATGGCGTTGCAAAATGGAGTGATAGCCTTCCTTCTTCAAGATCCCTTTTACCCTGTACAAATCTCCCACTTCACCTCCACCAAAGCACCCCCAGACCATCACATTGCCTCCACCATGCTTGACAGATGGCATCAAGCACTCCTCCATCATCTTTTCATTTTTTTCTGCGTCTCACAAATGTTCTTCTTTGTAATGCGAACACCTCAAATTTAGATTTGTCTGTCAATAACACTTTTCTTTCTTTGTCCAGTGTCTGTGTTCTTTTGCCCATCTTAATCTTTTATTTTTATTGGCCGGTCTGAGATATGATTTTTTCTTTGCAACTCTGCCTAGAAGGCCAGCATCCCAGATTCGCCTCTTCTCTGTTGACGTTGAGACTGATGTGTTGCATGTAGTATTTAATGAAGCTGCCAGTTGAGGACTTGTGAGGCGTCTGTTTCTCAAACTAGACACTCTAATGTACTTGTCCTCTTGCTCAGTTGTGCACCGGGGCTTCCCACTACTCTTTCTATTCTGGTTAGAGCCAGTTTGCGCTGTTCCGATGAAGGGGTTTAGCACAATGCGCTGTATGAGATCTTCAGTTTCTTGGTAATTTCTCGCATGAAATAGTCTTTATTTCTTAGAACAAGAACAGACTGACGAGTTTCAGAAGAAAGTTATTTGTTTCTGGCCATTTTGAGCCTGTAATCGAATCCACAAATGCTGATGCTCCAGATACTCAACTAGTCTAAAGGCCAGTTTTATTGCTTCTTTAATCAGTACAACAGTTTTCAGCTGTGCTAACATCATTGCAAAAGGGTTTTATAATGACCAATTCGCCTTTTAAATGATAAACTTGGATTAGCTAACACAACGTGCCATTGGAACACAGGAGTGATGGTTGCTGATAATGAGCCTCTGTACGCCTATGTAGATATCCCATTAAAAATCAGCCGTTTCCAGCTACAATAGTCATTTACAACACTAACAATGTCTACGCTGTATCAATTTGTTGTTATTTTAATGGACAAAAAATTTGCTTTTCTTTCAAAAACAAGGACATTTCTAAGTGACCCCAAACTTTTGAACAGTAGTGTATATATTTAACCCGATCCACCCAGAACGAACCCCCCCCCCCCCCCCAAAAAAAACTCCACTGTACCCAAAATAATAATTAAAACATAAGTGGATAGCAGAGAACATGCTTTTTTCAGCAACACGTTTACCCTCACCCATAGGACAACCTTAGATATGCAGTTTTAGAAACAATTCTTCTTTTTGTAAGCATGATATGGCAAAGTAGCCAGAAGGTTTGTTGATTCGCAGACCACCATGGACAGGGACTACCTGAAAGTAGTGAAACCAAGGTTTGTTGATTCGCAGACCACCATGGACAGGGACTACCTGAAAGTATTGAAACCAAGGTTTGTTGATTTGCAGACCACCATGGACAGGGACTGCCTGAAAGTATTGAAACCAAGGTTTGTTGATTCGCAGACCACCATGGACAGGGACTACCTGAAAGTACTGAAACCAAGGTTTGTTGATTTGCAGACCACCATGGACAGGGACTACCTGAAAGTATTGAAACCAAGGTTTGTTGATTTGCAGACCACCATGGACAGGGACTACCTGAAAGTATTGAAACCAAGGTTTGTTGATTCGCAGACGACCATGGACAGGGACTACCTGAAAGTATTGAAACCAAGGTTTGTTGATTTGCAGACCACCATGGACAGGGACTGCCTGGAAGTATTGAAACCAAGGTTTGTTGATTCGCAGAGCACCATGGACAGGGACTACCTGAAAGTAGTGAAACCAAGGTTTGTTGATTCGCAGACCACCATGGACAGGGACTACCTGAAAGTAGTGAAACCAAGGTTTGTTGATTCGCAGACCACCATGGACAGGGACTACCTGAAAGTAGTGAAACCAAGGTTTGTTGATTCGCAGACCACCATGGACAGGGACTACCTGAAAGTAGTGAAACCAAGGTTTGTTGATTCGCAGAGCACCATGGACAGGGACTACCTGAAAGTAGTGAAACCAAGGTTTGTTGATTCGCAGACCACCATGGACAGGGACTACCTGAAAGTAGTGAAACCAAGGTTTGTTGATTCGCAGACCACCATGGACAGGGACTACCTGAAAGTAGTGAAACCAAGGTTTGTTGATTTGCAGACCACCATGGACAGGGACTACCTGAAAGTAGTGAAACCAAGGTTTGTTGATTCGCAGAGCACCATGGACAGGGACTACCTGAAAGTAGTGAAACCAAGGTTTGTTGATTCGCAGAGCACCATGGACAGGGACTACCTGAAAGTAGTGAAACCAAGGTTTGTTGATTCGCAGAGCACCATGGACAGGGACTACCTGAAAGTAGTGAAACCAAGGTTTGTTGATTCGCAGAGCACCATGGACAGGGACTACCTGAAAGTAGTGAAACCAAGGTTTGTTGATTCGCAGACCACCATGGACAGGGACTACCTGAAAGTAGTGAAACCAAGGTTTGTTGATTCGCAGACCACCATGGACAGGGACTACCTGAAAGTAGTGAAACCAAGGTTTGTTGATTCGCAGACCACCATGGACAGGGACTACCTGAAAGTATTGAAACCAAGGTTTGTTGATTTGCAGACCACCATGGACAGGGACTACCTGAAAGTAGTGAAACCAAGGTTTGTTGATTCGCAGACCACCATGGACAGGGACTACCTGAAAGTAGTGAAACCAAGGTTTGTTGATTCGCAGAGCACCATGGACAGGGACTACCTGAAAGTAGTGAAACCAAGGTTTGTTGATTCGCAGACCACCATGGACAGGGGCTACCTGAAAGTAGTGAAACCAAGGTTTGTTGATTCGCAGACCACCATGGACAGGGACTACCTGAAAGTAGTGAAACCAAGGTTTGTTGATTCGCAGACCACCATGGACAGGGACTACCTGAAAGTATTGAAACCAAGGTTTGTTGATTTGCAGACCACCATGGACAGGGACTACCTGAAAGTATTGAAACCAAGGTTTGTTGATTCGCAGACCACCATGGACAGGGACTACCTGAAAGTAGTGAAACCAAGGTTTGTTGATTTGCAGACCACCATGGACAGGGACTACCTGAAAGTAGTGAAACCAAGGTTTGTTGATTCGCAGAGCACCATGGACAGGGACTACCTGAAAGTAGTGAAACCAAGGTTTGTTGATTCGCAGAGCACCATGGACAGGGACTACCTGAAAGTAGTGAAACCAAGGTTTGTTGATTCGCAGAGCACCATGGACAGGGACTACCTGAAAGTAGTGAAACCAAGGTTTGTTGATTCGCAGAGCACCATGGACAGGGACTACCTGAAAGTAGTGAAACCAAGGTTTGTTGATTCGCAGACCACCATGGACAGGGACTACCTGAAAGTAGTGAAACCAAGGTTTGTTGATTCGCAGACCACCATGGACAGGGACTACCTGAAAGTAGTGAAACCAAGGTTTGTTGATTCGCAGACCACCATGGACAGGGACTACCTGAAAGTATTGAAACCAAGGTTTGTTGATTTGCAGACCACCATGGACAGGGACTACCTGAAAGTAGTGAAACCAAGGTTTGTTGATTCGCAGACCACCATGGACAGGGACTACCTGAAAGTAGTGAAACCAAGGTTTGTTGATTCGCAGACCACCATGGACAGGGACTACCTGAAAGTAGTGAAACCAAACCATATGATTTGAGTGAAAGGTATTTTAATAAACATGAAAAGGTGAATGTAAGAAGCACTCATCATTTCTAAAATGGCTACATGTCATATTAAACAGCATGTAAACACTCTAAATAGGTCAGGAGCCAGACAGGGAGCCTGTAGCCAAAATTAATTATTTAGACTATATTATTTCAGTTATTTCAAGGCTATAGCCTACAAAGAAATACATTGTGAAGCATTTGAGAGTGCAACACTATGCTGGTAGGGACATAAAGCTCGCAGCATTTTTAAACAACATTTTAGTTATATTAAATTGTTATAGTCCATACACAGCCTATTGACTATAGGCTGTGACTTACTTATAATTAACTACAAATACAATAAAAAATAAATAAAAAAACATTATTAGGCTCAGTGCCTTTGAATTCCTTTAAAACGTTTGGCCAGAGTCTGTGGCTTCAGGCTCATACGATGGTACCTGGAGAGCAGGTGATAAACATCTCTCTGGCCACTCTTGCCAGGTTGGGCAGAGTTTAAAAAAAATTAAAACATTTAGGTAGGCCTAAAGGTTTTTAGGCAAAATAACCCAATCAAAACAGAAAGGTCCTTGAAAGTGGGAATATGTCAGGTATATTGGGCCAAAATCTATTTTTGACCTATTGTATAGATAATAGAACAACTATTAATAACTTTTAACAGATCAGATTTTTTTTGCTTATAAATAATTTGCTACAATGACAGACTTAGTTAGCTACCCACCTAGTTAATTTATTTTAGTATGTGCATGTAGTACTCCAACATACTTTTATGAAAAGTGTCTTTTCAGATTCAACAATTATTCTTTAGTTGTGGACACTACATCACCACACTCCCTCTCTTTAGTAGTGGACACTACATCACTACACTCCCTCTCTTCTTCAGTTGTGGACACTACATCACTACACTCCCTCTCTTCTTTAGTTGTGGACACTACATCACCACACTCCCTCTCTTTAGTAGTGGACACTACATCACTACACTCCCTCTCTTCTTCAGTTGTGGACACTACATCACTACACTCCCTCTCTTCTTTAGTTGTGGACACTACATCACCACACTCCCTCTCTTTAGTAGTGGACACTACATCACTACACTCCCTCTCTTCTTCAGTTGTGGACACTACATCACTACACTCCCTCTCTTCTTCAGTTGTGGACACTTCATCACTACACTCCCTCTCTTCTTCAGTTGTGGACACTTCATCACTACACTCCCTCTCTTCTTTAGTTGTGGACACTACATCACCACACTCCCTCTCTTCTTTAGTTGTGGACACTTCATCACTACACTCCCTCTCTTCTTTAGTTGTGGACACTACATCACTACACTCCCTCTCTTCTTTAGTTGTGGACACTTCATCACTACACTCCCTCTCTTCTTTAGTTGTGGACACTTCATCACTACACTCCCTCTCTTCTTTAGTTGTGGACACTTCATCACTACACTCCCTCTCTTCTTTAGTTGTGGACACTACATCACCACACTCCCTCTCTTTAGTAGTGGACACTACATCACCACACTCCCTCTCTTCTTTAGTTGTGGACACTTCATCACTACACTCCCTCTCTTCTTTAGTTGTGGACACTACATCACCACACTCCCTCTCTTTAGTAGTGGACACTACATCACCACACTCCCTCTCTTCTTTAGTTGTGGACACTTCATCACTACACTCCCTCTCTTCTTTAGTTGTGGACACTACATCACCACACTCCCTCTCTTCTTTAGTTGTGGACACTTCATCACTACACTCCCTCTCTTCTTTAGTTGTGGACACTACATCACCACACTCCCTCTCTTCTTTAGTTGTGGACACTACATCACTACACTCCCTCTCTTCTTTAGTTGTGGACACTACATCACTACACTCCCTCTCTTCTTTAGTTGTGGACACTACATCACCACACTCCCTCTCTTTAGTAGTGGACACTACATCACCACACTCCCTCTCTTCTTTAGTTGTGGACACTTCATCACTACACTCCTTCTCTTCTTTAGTTGTGGACACTTCATCACTACACTCCTTCTCTTCTTTAGTTGTGGACACTACATCACCACACTCCCTCTCTTCTTTAGTTGTGGACACTTCATCACTACACTCCTTCTCTTCTTTAGTTGTGGACACTACATCCCTACACTCCCTCTCTTCTTTAGTTGTGGACACTACATCCCTACACTCCCTCTCTTCTTTAGTTGTGGACACTACATCCCTACACTCCCTCTCTTCTTTAGTTGTGGACACTACATCCCTACACTCCCTCTCTTCTTTAGTTGTGGACACTACATCCCTACACTCCCTCTCTTGCTCTTGGTCCTCATCTTTGTAAGTTACCTTCTGTGTGTTTTCTTTATGAAAATATTTTGGGAACTTCATGACAGTAGCTAAAGCAAGGAGCTATAGCAGCACACAAGTAGACGACAGATGCATTCTGGGACGGGCATGCCCTGACCTGGTGGAGTGAGCGCTATTGTAGTGAAATTGGAGCGGCCTTGGCCGATGCTCCAGCCTTCGGGAATCTCGCTCCATGCTCCAGTCAGACTGTTTTATATAATCAGCTCCATTTAATTTGTATTAAAAATCCATTATATCAGTAGCAAGCTTAGGACCCCCATTAGCTGCCTTGGCAACAGCTAATCGGGATACGGAATTATTTTATTTATTTTATTTTACCTTTATTTAATTAGGCAAGTCAGTTAAGAACAAATTCTTATTTTCAATGATGGCCTAGGAACAGCGGGTTAACTGCCTTGTTCAGGGGCAGAACGACAGATTTTTACCTCGTCAGCTCAGGGGTTTGATCTTGCTACCTGCCGCCCCCAGCCTAGGTTTATAGACTATAGGTAATTTTACTGAGACCACACTAGGCACATTTGATATGGAGCGCCCAGCAAAGAATCAGGGATGAGGGGCATCATGATGCACACATGAGACACTGTACTATAATAAGCAACTAATTTCCCAACCCTGAGCAATATGACATTTAAATGGATAACAAATGACATGACCCTGGACTAAATAAAATAAATACTAAACCCTCTCCCATTTTCCTTAATGATAACTATCGTGTAAATGTCGATCTTTCCTTTACATTAGCATTTATTTTATAAGTCTATGTGCTATTTTTTTTGCCTAAATTGTCTGAACAGTTTCATCATATTTGGCTACTAAAAAAGTTTAAATTCTGTTTAAACAGAAAATAAAAGACAATTGTTAGACTTATCTAGCTTTATGAAAAACACATGCCTACCAGTATGAAATAAAAGCACTTTTCTTTTTAATTTACTATAAGCATTTTAGACTTATCTTTGCTAGCTAATATCTTTGATGGTATCTGGATACATTGTATGATGATTGATCTGGATAGATTGCCCCCTACTGACAAAATCTAAAAATTGTTAAAACATTTATTTATTTATTTGCTCTCAGGTGCAGAGTGCAGCTGAAAGAAGTGATAACTGTGTGTTAAGGTGGATCAACTGAAGTTGGGGATCCTTGGTGTCTGTGATGCACGCCGTTTGATGGCGAGCGCGAGATTGAGGAGACCCTGTCTGTCCTTCTGAGTTTTGAGTGTTTGACGCATAAAGTCATGCTAGGGTATATAAGTTGTTCCATGAGAGCTTTTGTTCCGAACCCACTACAGTGCTTCAGGTGCCAAGCTTATAGTCATGTTGCAGCAGTATGTAGGAGGGAGATTCCGAGGTGTGAGAAGTGTGCAGGAGGCCATGGGACAAAAGACTGTGTAGCTTCGTTGGAAAAAGTGGAGCGTTTCAATTGTGGGCGAGGCCATGTTGCTGGGGATCAGAAATGTCCTGTGCGAGTGAGTCAGATTGAAGTTTCCAGGGTGAGAGCTGTCATGTCTAATCACGCTCCGCCGCTCCAGTCCTGGCAACCCATCCATACGGACACCTGCGCTCCATAATGAGGCACACCTGAACTTCATCACTACCCAGATTACTTCCCCTTTATCTAGCGCTCGGTTAGGTAGTATTGCTTCCTGTTTTGACACTTCTCCTGTTTTTGTTTTTACTCCATGTTCGTTCCTATTGAACTCACTGACTGTACCTGCTTCCTGACTCCCTGCGTCTCTGTTACAAGAGCAGTGTCATATGCTGATGCAGTGAGGAAAGTAGAGGATAGTGGACAAAGGGAAAGGGATCCTGAGAGGATCCCTGTGAGTCAGTACAGAGTGACCCAAATAGTTTGTCCTTTAGTAAGGGTGGCATCTTGACATTTATTGCTACGGTCATTAATTGTACCGCACAGATGGAAATAAAATCTCAGAATATTGAATTGTCAGTAGCAGTAAAGTTTTTGGGTATCAGAGATTTTAGTGTAGAAGATCTACAGGGGGTTTTGAGAGATGGGGGTTCCAGCCTCCCATGCAGACGGCCTGGTGTAGGATCTGTTGGGGACAAAGTAGTGGGAAGGGGTGATGAGGTGTGTTTGGGATAGTGGTGTGTGCAGTGGTTTCAGAAAGTTTAAACACCCCTCGACTTTTTCCACATTTTGTTGTGTTACAAAGTGGGATTGAAATTGGTTTAATTGTAATTTTGTCAACGATCTACACAAAATGCCAAAGTGGAAGAGAAATTCCAACATTTTTATTATTATTATGAAAAATTAAACACCATGGTTAGATAAGTATTCAACCTCCTGAGTCAATACATTTTAATACAAGCCCAATTTAAGGCAAAACTGTAACTAGGCCACTCGGGAACATTCAATATTGACCTTACAGATGATGAGGTAGTCATTCAAAAATCATGGTACACCTTATTATTGCAAAGAGTGAGTCCATGCAACTTATTATGTGACTTGTTACTCCTGAACTTATTTAGGGGTTAAATACTTATTTACTCAAGATGTTTCAGCGTTTAATTTTTTATTTATTTGTAAAAATGTGGATAAACAGAATTCCAGTTTGACATTATGGGGTATTGTGTTAAGGCCGGTGACAACACAATCTAAACATAACCCATTTTACATTCAGGCTGTAACACAACGAAATGTGGTAAAGTCAAGGAAAGGGTGTGTGAATACTTTCCTAAGGGCACTAGAGTCAGATGGCGGTTCAATTTCCCTTAACCCGCACTTTTCATTTTTTTTGTCCATGCACTCTCCAAACTGTGAATGGCAGCAAAACGAAACAAAGGGTCTAGTCTGTCGGAAAGACAGACGAAGAAGAACATCTAAAATCAGTTACTGCGCATGTCTGTTTAAAGAAAGTACGTGTAAAGATGTTTATTACTAAACCAAGATAGACCACATCTTGTCATTTCAAATGAGAACAAAAGAGCCATAGTGGGCAGAACAGGCAAAGGGATGGGCAGAGCCAAGAACGAGCTAGCGAGTTGCTATTGGTGCGTCCTAGCATATATTAGCATATTTCCGTTGTGAAGTGCGCATGTGCAATAACTCAATTCGCATTTGCACTTATTCTAAACAACTCCATTTAAAAAAACAACAACATCAATCTCTTTCCGTCTTCTCCCACTGCCGACCTCTGGGATCCTCTCACTACCATATTTGGTAGTGAGTGGAAACGCTAACCGGATACTTCACATTTATACATCCGGTTATATATCTGTCTCGTTGTTCTGACTGTCTGTACTCAGCAGCTGGTGAAGTTAAGTGAAAGCTAAAATATGGAGGACAACAGAGACGTGGAAGCTGGAGAAAATCCATTTCAACCTTATTTAGACGCTCTACGGAAGGAGTTAGAACACCAAGACCCCATATTTATTATCGGAATTATAATTTCTTTGGCTGTTGTTGTCATTAGTTTTGGTAAGCTAACTATTGTAATATACTTCCAGTTCACGTTAGCTAGCCTCATCTTCAGGAACAGAGTGAATGTAAACCTGTATTTGAGTTGTCACTAGCCTGGCTTCAGCCTGCTGGCTTTCTGTGCTGTGAGATTTTTTTGTTGTTGTCTTTTATCAAGACAAAAAAAAAGCCTGCTAGCTAATGTTAGCAATCTAAAGATAAACTAGCTGGGTAAATTAGCTTGCTAGTTACCAACAGCTGTCACTAGCATAGTAGCAGTCTATCTATCTAACGTTACTGTACTACGCTGTTTATCAGGTGCTCCTCTGTTCCATGTTGTTAACTTTGTATGATAGCTAAAAACCAAACTGAAACATCTATGATTGGTTTACATTTTAGTGTTGTTGAAGTACTTCCTGAGTAGCAAAACTGTCCAAAGTGCTGTGCTGCTGGTTGGTCTCTGCGATTCTGGAAAGACCCTCCTCTTTAGTCGAGTGAGTGCATCATCAGTATAACATCTAGCATGCCTATTCCAACTTTACGTTTACAGATGGCAGAAGTTGTACGACACTGATGATCTTTATTTCCAGTTGTTGTCAGGAAAGTTCAAGAAGACCCAGACCTCCATCACAGACAGCAGTGCCCCCTACAAAGCCAAGAACGAGAAGGTAAGGAGGCAACTACGGTATGGTGGTGAGGGAGTAGGATCTGAAGCGATTGTTTTTAAATTATATGACAAATGCATTTGTCAACTGTCAAACACTGGCTTGTCCGTCCCTTTTTCCTTCTTCACTGTGTGCAGGGCAGCAGCTGGACCCTGATCGACCTCCCTGGACATGACAGTCTTCGTCCGCAGTATGTGGAGAAGTTCAAGTCAGCAGCCAGGCGAGTAAAGATAAGGGTGTTTGTATTCAGGGAAGGTCTATAATATGAAAAGCACTGTGGTTGACCGAAGAACAAGATTCTGAAAGACACCCTTTAACTTTATTTTATTATCTCCTCTCTCTAACTGCAGGGCCATAGTCTTTGTGGTGGACAGTGCCATCTTCCAGAAGGAAGTGAGAGACGTGGCTGAGTTCCTGTACTTCCTGTTGACTGACAGTGCAGTGTCCAGGAATGTCCCCTATCTGATAGTGGCCTGCAACAAGCAAGGTGACGTGACACCCTTTTCAACCTTCCCACTCCCTCCACTAATACCTCCCCATCATGATGTTAATGCTTGCTAATGATATTTTCCCTGTAGATATCACCATGGCAAAATCTGCTAAGCTGATTCAGCAGCAGCTGGAGAAAGAGATGTAAGTAGTCCTCATGTTACCAACAACGACATAGAAAGGGTGTGATTCTACAGAATGGACTGGATTGAATCCCAACCTTTTCCCGTTTTCCACAGGAACACATTGAGAGTGACACGGTCTGCGGCTCTGGGCACCCAGGACGGGTCAGCGGGGTCCAGCGTGTACCTGGGGAAGAAGGGCAAGGACTTCGAGTTCAGCCAGCTGCCCATGAAGGTGGAGTTCCTGGAGTGCAGTGCCCGCGGCAGCAAAGGGGAGAACGGGCAGGCAGATATCGGCAGCCTCGAGAAGAGCCTGGCCAACCTGTGAGATGGCTGGGTCTTGTTATTGACCATCTGGTTCCCATATAGGTCACTACTTTGGCTAAGAGCCCTTTGCTCTTAGGTGCGTTATTGTGAACGGGCTTTCTTAGGATATTTTCCTGAGGACTCTCAGCATATCAGATGTGTCTCAACAGTCTCTCAAGACTCCAGACTCAAATCACTATACTATGATGAAGTGAATAACTTCTTGTGCTGACATCACAAGGTCATGTGCTGACATCACAAGGTCATGTGATGTAGTGAATGCCAATTTGCAAAAAAAAATTCTGATAATGAAAATAAAGTGTTTGCTTTTCTCCAGCAGGTGTTGTTGCTATACGTTTCAGTGTTTCCACTATATTCCCCCCCCAAAAAATCTATAAATTAAATATATATATATATATATATATATATATAAATAAATAAATAAAAAAATTATAACAATAAAACCTGTATAGTAAAACGTTTTTTTAGTGTTAATGTAAATTATTAAAACCACAACATATGTAGGAAAGATAATGGCTTTTTTTTATTTTTTAAGGAGATATTTGAGAACTAACAATCACCTAAATAAAAACAGTAAGGGAGAACATAACATTTCCAAAATGGCGTTGATGTGATGTTTGAGTCACTCGGCTGGCAAAATGGTGTTGATGTGATGTTTGAGTCACTCGGATGGCAAAATGAGTAGAATTGCAGGAAACTTTGCCATCGCTGCTGAAAAAAAATCTTAGGCGGAAAAACAGCGTTTCTGGCAGATGACCCGTCCCTTTCATAGTTTCATACTCACCTACTCCTATGAAACAGTGTGAACATCTGCCTACTTGTATTATGTGTTAAATTAGCTTTGTCAGACGTCTAGCACTTAAAACCACCCTTTTTGAGACACAAATGTTAATGTGGTGTGAGATATTTACTGACTCACCTCTAATAGATTACAACTGTTTGTATTCCAAAATCAGCTTAGTTCCTTTCTGGAACAGTTTAGTTGAATGTTCATCAGTTTGTATAGTTATCCAGTGTATTAACATTTGAGGGGAAACCGTGAATCTGTACCACTGTGTTAAGACAAATAGGAATGTTATGTTATTCAGCTTGTAAATAAAATGTCTTTACAGATATGGGGATATTTGTGGTGGTTGGTGAGTGCAACATCATGCTACCCATTGTGACACCAAAGCTGTAGAAGAATAGCCTACTGACAAGTTTGAGTCATATACATGGCAACTTTAATGGGCAAAAATCAAGAATTTCGTTTATTTTTTTTTACCTGTTATAACTCACCATCGGGTTCTTGGTCACATCCCTGACCAAGGCCCTTCTCCCCCGATTACCCAGTTTGGTCGGGCGGCCAGAGCTAGGAAGAGTCTTGGTGGTTCCAAACTTCTTCCATTTAAGAATGATGGAGGCCACTGTGTTCTTTGGGACCTTCAATGCTGCAGAAATGTTTTGGTACCCTTCCCCAGATCTGTGCCTCAACACAATCCTGTCTCGGAGCTCTACTGACAATTCCTTCGACCTCATGGCTTGGTTTTTGCTCTGACATGCATTGTCAACTGCACAGGTGTGTGCCTTTCCAAATCATGTCCAATCAACTGAATTTACCACAGGTGGCCTCCAGTCAAGTTGTAGAAACATCTGAAGGTTGATCAATGGAAACATCAATGGAAACAGTATCCAGTTAAATTTCCAGTTACATTTCGAGTCTCGTAGCAACGGGTCTAAATACTTATGTAATCTTAAAAAATAAAAATAAATTGGGGGCAAAAATTCCTAAACCTGTTTTTTGCTTTGTCATTATGGGGTAAGATTGATTAGGATGTTTTACCATTTTTTAATCAATTTTAGAATAAGGCTGTAACAAAATATGGAAAAGGGGAAGGGGTCTGAATACTTTCCGAATGCACTGTATCTATAGCCCAGCTGGAGAGTACACAGACAGGCTGATGATACTATCCCTCAGTGAGCAAACTCAGTGGAAAGATGGCCCCTGAAACGACCAATTAATACAATGTAAAGCAGTCTGCATACTGCTACAGCCAGAGAGTACACAGACAGGTTAGGACTATAGACCAGAGAGTACACAGACAGGTTAGGACTATAGACCAGACAGTAGACAGAGAGGTTAGGACTATAGACCAGACAGTAGACAGACCGGTTAGGACTATAGACCAGAGAGTACACAGACAGATTAGGACTATAGACCAGACAGTAGACAGACAGGTTAGGACTATAGACCAGAGAGTACACAGACAGATTAGGACTATAGACCAGACAGTAGACAGACAGGTTAGGACTATAGACCAGACAGTAGACAGACAGGTTAGGACTATAGACCAGACAGGACTGTAGACCAGACAGTAGACAGACAGGTTAGGACTATAGACCAGAGAGTACACAGACAGATTAGGACTATAGACCAGACAGTAGACAGACAGACAGGTTAGGACTATAGACCAGAGAGTACACAGACAGATTAGGACTATAGACCAGACAGTAGACAGACAGATTAGGACTATAGACCAGACAGTAGACAGACAGGTTAGGACTATAGACCAGACAGTAGACAGACAGGTTAGGACTATAGACCAGACAGTATACAGACAGGTTAGGACTATAGACCAGACAGTAGGACAGACAGATTAGGACTATAGACCAGACAGTAGACAGACAGACAGGTTAGGACTATAGACCAGACAGTAGACAGACAGATTAGGACTATAGACCAGACAGTAGACAGACAGGTTAGGACTATAGACCAGAGAGTACACAGACAGATTAGGACTATAGACCAGACAGTAGACAGACAGGTTAGGACTATAGACCAGACAGTAGACAGACAGGTTAGGGCTCTGGTCATCCAGACAGTAGACAGACAGGTTAGGGCTCTGGTCAACCAGACAGTAGACAGACAGGTTAGGGCTCTGGTCAGCCAGACAGTAGACAGACAGGTTAGGGCTCTGGTTATCCAGACAGTAGACAGACAGGTTAGGGCTCTGGTCAACCAGACAGTAGACAGACAGGTTAGGGCTCTGGTCAACCAGACAGTAGACAGACAGGTTAGGGCTCTGGTCAGCCAGACAGTAGACAGACAGGTTAGGGCTCTGGTTATCCAGACAGTAGACAGACAGGTTAGGGCTCTGGTCAACCAGACAGTAGACAGACAGGTTAGGGCTCTGGTCAACCAGACAGTAGACAGACAGGTTAGGGCTCTGGTCAGCCAGACAGTAGACAGACAGGTTAGGGCTCTGGTCAGCCACCACCAGGTTGGTCTCCCCTCTCAGCAGAGTGGGACACACCTACTTCACTTTGTCCCCATGGCTGAATTTGAGTTTAGCTCCTGATCTTCAGAGCTTCCTCTGTGCCTGATGTGCACTGCTGCCTGGTGACTGATCTGCACTGCTGCCTGGTGACTGATCAGCCATGCTGCCTGGTGACTGATCTGCACTGCTGCCTGGTGACTGATCTTCACTGTTGCCTGGTGACTGATCTGCACTGCTGCCTGGTGACTGATCTGCACTGCTGCCTGCCCCCCCTTCTCTTCCTCCTCCCTCTCCTTCCTAGTCTCCTCTTTTGCCTGCTGGGCTTTAGTCTGGGCCTTACATACGGACCACACCACCCGCGTTGCCTGCTGGGCTTTAGTCTGGGCCTTACATACGGACCACACCACCCGCATTGCCTGCTGGGCTTTAGTCTGGGCCTTACATACGAACCACACCACCCTCGTTGCGTGCTGGGCTTTAGTCTGGGCCTTACATATGAACCACACCACCCTCGTTGCGTGCTGGGCTTTAGTCTGGGCCTTACATACGGACCACACCACCCGCGTTGTGTGCTGGGCTTTAGTCTGGGCCTTACATACGGACCTCACCACCCGCGTTGCCTGCTGGGCTTTAGTCTGGGCCTTACATATGAACCACACCACCCTCGTTGCGTGCTGGGCTTTAGTCTGGGCCTTACATACCCACCACACCACCCGCGTTGCGTGCTGGGCTTTAGTCTGGGCCTTACATACGAACCACACCACCCGCGTTGCGTGCTCGAGCGTTGCAAAATAAATGTACACATACAGTTGAAGTCGGAAGTGTACATACACCTTAGCCAAATACATTTAAACTCACCTCTTCACAATTCCTGACATTTCATCCTAGTAAAAATTCCCTGTCTTAGGTCAGTTAGGATCACCACTTAATTTTAAGAATGTAAAATATCAGAATAATAGTAGAGAGTGATTTATTTCAGCTTTAATTTCTTTCATCATATTCCCAGTGGGTCAGAAGTTTACATACAATCAATTAGAATTTGGTAGCATTGCCTTTAAATTGTTTAACTTGGGTCAAAAGTTTTGGGTTGACTTCCACAAGCTTCCCACAATAGGTTGGGTGAATTATGGCCCATTCCTCATGACAGAGCTGGTGTAACTGAGTCAGGTTTGTAGGCCTCTTTGCTTGCACACACTTTTTCAGTTCTGCCCACAAATTGTCTATAAGATTGAGGATATAGCTTTGTGATGGCCACTCCAATACCTTGACTTTGTTGTCCTCAAGCCATTTTGCAACAACTTTGAAAGTAAGCTTTGGGTCATTGTCCATTTGGAAGACCCATTTGCGACCAAGCTTTAACTTTAACCTGACTGATGTCTTGAGAAGTTGCTTCAATATATCCATATAATTTTCCCCCCTCATGATGTCATGTATTTTGTGAAGTGCACCAGTCCCTCCTGCAGCAAAGCACCCCCACAACATGATGCTGCCACCCCCGTGCTTCACGGTTGGGGTGGTGCTCTTCGGCTTGCAATCCTCCCCCTTTTTCCTTCCAAACAGAACAATGGTCATTATGGCCAAACAGTTCTATTTTTGTTTCATTAGACCATAGGACATTTCCCCATGTGCAGTTGCAAACCATAGTCTGGCTTTTTTTATGGCGGTTTTGGAGCAGTGGCTTCTTCCTTGCTGAGTGGCCTTTCAGGTTATGGCGATATAGGACTCGTTTTACTGTGGATATAGATACTTTTGTACCTGTTTCCTTCAGCATCTTCACAAGGTCCTTTGTTGTTGTTCTGGGATTAATTTTCACTTTTCACACCAAAGTACATTAATCTCTAGGAGATAGAACGCGTCTCCTTCCTGAGCGGTATGACGGCTGCGTGGTCCCATGGTGTTTATACTTGCATACTATTGTTTGCACAGATGAACGTGGTACCTTCAGGTGTTTGGAAATTGCTTTGGAAAAGCTTCTAAAGCCATGACACAATTTTCTGGAGTTGTCCAAGCTGTTTAAACGCACAGTCACCTTAGTGTATGTAAACTTCTGACCCACTGGAATTATGACACAGTGAATTAATTATAAGTGAAACAATCTGTCTGTAAATAATTGTTGGAAAAATGACTTGTGTCATGCACAAAGTAAATGTCCTAACTGACTTGCCAAAACTATAGTTTGTTAACAAGAAATTTGTGGAGTGGTTGAAAAACTAGTTTTAATGACTCCAAACTAAGTGGTTGAAAAACTAGTTTTAATGACTCCAAACTAAGTGTATGTAAACTAGTTTTAATGACTCCAAACTAAGTGGTTGAAAAACTAGTTTTAATGACTCCAAACTAAGTGTATGTAAACTTACGACTTCAGTTGTACAGCTTATTCAGTCATTGCACCCACACCTGCGTCAGCGTAGCCAGGCGTTAAAATTGAGCTTGGGTCTCCTGCGGTGGGCTAGCTTAATCCTTATCCTCGACCGTAGGGTCCTAGAGGGCCACCAGGCGGTTTGAAGAGCTGCCCGGCCTTCTGCTGATGCCCCTCCTCTTCCAGTAGGTTCAATTTAACTAGGCAAATCAGTTAAGAACAATTTTTTTTTTTTTACAATGACAGCCTACCCCGGCCAAATCTGGACACTGCTGAGCCAATTGTACGCCGCCCTATGGGACTCCCAACCACAGCTGGATGTGTTACAGCCTGGATTTGAACCAGGGACTGTAGTGATGCTTTTTGCTATGAGATGCAGTGCCTTAGACCGCTGTGCCACTCAGGAGCCCACCTGCAAGGGGTTGGGGACGGAAGGGGTCTAAACATGCTTACAGAGGGCCTCAAGCCATCTGTTTCTCCAGTCGTCTCACCTGCATGTTGAGCCCGGCTGAGACCAGGTTGTTGGGCCTGAGAGGACGGGAAGCCACAGATGAGACGATGTTGGTGTATCTGTGGAGAGTCCTGTTTACTGTGCCCTGCGGCAGCTCTAGCACCCTCACAGCCCCCGAGGCATCAGCCAGAGTTGAGCCTGTCTTATTCAGAGCCAGAGAGTTGGCACATCATTACAACACTGTATATATATTCATAATACGACATTTGTATTGTTTTTAACTTCTGTGAGTGTAATGTTTACTGTTCATTTTTATTGTTTATTTCACTTTTGTATATTATCTACTTCACTTGCTTTGGCAATGTTAACATATCTACCATTCCAGTGTTTAACTGCTATATTGTAATTACTTCGCCACCATGGCCTATTTATTTCCTTAACTTACCTCATTTGCACTCACTGTATATAGACTTTTTGTTTTCTTTTGTTCTACTGTATTATTGACTGTACGTTTAGTTTATTCCATGTGTAACTCTACGCTTTATCTTGGCCAGGTCGCAGTTGCAAATGAGAACTTGTTCTCAACTAGCCTACCTGGTTAAATAAAGGTGAAATAAAAATAAAAATAAATAAAAATATGCTTCCCAAGCCAATAAAGCCCCTTGAATTTAATTTAATTGAGTTAATCTCCTCCACTCCCCCACCCTGCAGCTCCTCTACCGCCCCCTTCAGGCTCCTGGGGTCCAGTACGCTCACCATCTCCCTGTGGGACACAGACAACAGGCCTGGCCCTCACACCACTGCCTGCTGGACATGATCACATTGGCACATCTGGGCTAAAGCAGAATACATACTACATAAGTGAGTTTTAGTCAAGCTGGTATCTTTTGCTAACAGTGACATGATCCTATACATAGTTAGCTGTAAAGGAATACAGCTACAACGGGCGGCAGGTAGCCTAGTGGTTAGAGTGGAGGGACGGCAGGTAGCCTAGTGGTTAGATGGAGGGACGGCAGGTAGCCTAGTGGTTAGATGGAGGGACGGCAGGTAGGCTAGCGGTTAGAGTGGAGGGACGGCAGGTAGCCTAGTGGTTAGAGTGGAGGGACGGCAGGTAGCCTAGTGGTTAGAGTGGAGGGACGGCAGGTAGCCTAGCGGTTAGATGGAGGGACGGCAGGTAGCCTAGTGGTTAGAGTGGAGGGACGGCAGGTAGCCTAGTGGTTAGAGTGGAGGGACGGCAGGTAGCCTAGTGGTTAGAGTGGAGGGACGGCAGGTAGGCTAGTGGTTAGAGTGGAGGGACGGCAGGTAGCCTAGCGGTTAGATGGAGGGACGGCAGGTAGCCTAGCGGTTAGATGGAGGGACGGCAGGTAGGCTAGTGGTTAGAGTGGAGGGACGGCAGGTAGCCTAGCGGTTAGATGGAGGGACGGCAGGTAGGCTAGTGGTTAGAGTGGAGGGACGGCAGGTAGCCTAGCGGTTAGATGGAGGGACGGCAGGTAGCCTAGCGGTTAGAGTGCAGGGACGGCAGGTAGCCTAGCGGTTAGAGTGGAGGGACGGCAGGTAGCCTAGAGGTTAGAGTGGAGGGACGGCAGGTAGCCTAGCGGTTAGAGTGGAGGGACGGCAGGTAGCCTAGCGGTTAGATGAAGGGATGGCAGGTAGCCTAGCGGTTAGATGAAGGGACGGCAGGTAGCCTAGCGGTTAGAGTGCAGGGACGGCAGGTAGCCTAGCGGTTAGATGAAGGGACGGCAGGTAGCCTAGCGGTTAGAGTGCAGGGACGGCAGGTAGCCTAGCGGTTAGAGTGGAGGGACGGCAGGTAGCCTAGCGGTTAGATGAAGGGACGGCAGGTAGCCTAGCGGTTAGAGTGGAGGGACGGCAGGTAGCCTAGCGGTTAGATGAAGGGACGGCAGGTAGCCTAGCGGTTAGAGTGGAGGGACGGCAGGTAGCCTAGCGGTTAGATGGAGGGACGGCAGGTAGCCTAGCGGTTAGAGTGCAGGGAAGGCAGGTAGCCTAGCCGTTAGTGTGGAGGGACGGCAGGTAGCCTAGCGGTTAGAGTGGAGGGACGGCAGGTAGCCTAGCGGTTAGAGTGGAGGGACGGCAGGTAGCCTAGTGGTTAGATGGAGGGACGACAGGTAGCCTAGCGGTTAGAGTGGAGGGACGGCAGGTAGCCTAGAGGTTAGAGTGGAGGGACGGCAGGTAGCCTAGTGGGTAGAGTGGAGGGACGGCAGGTAGCCTAGTGGTTAGAGTGGAGGGACGGCAGGTTGCCTAGTGGTTAGAGTGGAGGGGACGGCAGGTAGCCTAGCGGTTAGAGTGGAGGGACGGCAGGTAGCCTAAAGGTTAGAGTGGAGGGACGGCAGGTAGCCTAGTGGTTAGAGTGGAGGGACGGCAGGTAGCCTAGCGGTTTGAGTGGAGGGACGGCAGGTAGCCTAGAGGTTAGAGTGGAGGGACGGCAGGTAGCCTAGCGGTTAGAGTGGAGGGACGGCAGGTAGCCTAGAGGTTAGATGGAGGGACGGCAGGTAGCCTAGCGGTTAGAGTGGAGGGACGACAGGTAGCCTAGCGGTTAGAGTGGGGTGACGGCAGGTAGCCTAGCGGTTAGAGTGGAGGGACGGCAGGTAGCCTAGAGGTTAGAGTGGAGGGACGGCAGGTAGCCTAGTGGTTAGAGTGGAGGGACGGCAGGTAGCCTAGTGGGTAGAGTGGAGGGACGGCAGGTAGCCTAGTGGTTAGAGTGGAGGGACGGCAGGTTGCCTAGTGGTTAGAGTGGAGGGGACGGCAGGTAGCCTAGCGGTTAGAGTGGAGGGACGGCAGGTAGCCTAGAGGTTAGAGTGGAGGGACGGCAGGTAGCCTAGTGGTTAGAGTGGAGGGACGGCAGGTAGCCTAGCGGTTTGAGTGGAGGGACGGCAGGTAGCCTAGAGGTTAGAGTGGAGGGACGGCAGGTAGCCTAGCGGTTAGAGTGGAGGGACGGCAGGTAGCCTAGAGGTTAGATGGAGGGACGGCAGGTAGCCTAGCGGTTAGAGTGGAGGGACGACAGGTAGCCTAGCGGTTAGAGTGGGGTGACTGCAGGTAGCCTAGTGGTTAGAGTGGAGGGACGGCAGGTAGCCTAGTGGTTAGATGGAGGGACGGCAGGTAGCCTAGCGGTTAGAGTGCAGGGACGGCAGGTAGCCTAGCGGTTAGAGTGGAGGGACGGCAGGTAGCCTAGCGGTTAGAGTGGAGGGACGGCGGGTAGCCTAGCGGTTAGAGTGGAGGGACGGCAGGTAGCCTAGTGGTTAGATGGAGGGACAGCAGGTAGCCTAGCGGTTAGAGTGGAGGGACGGCAGGTAGCCTAGAGGTTAGAGTGGAGGGACTGCAGGTAGCCTAGTGGTTAGAGTGGAGGGACGGCAGGTAGCCTAGTGGTTAGAGTGGAGGGACGGCAGGTAGCCTAGTGGTTAGAGTGGAGGGACGGCAGGTTGCCTAGTGGTTAGAGTGGAGGGGACGGCAGGTAGCCTAGCGGTTAGAGTGGAGGGACGGCAGGTAGCCTAGCGGTTAGAGTGGAGGGACGGCAGGTAGCCTAGTGGTTAGAGTGGAGGGACGACAGGTAGCCTAGCGGTTAGAGTGGGGTGACGGCAGGTAGCCTAGTGGTTAGAGTGGAGGGACGGCAGGTAGCCTAGTGGTTAGATGGAGGGACGGCAGGTAGCCTAGCGGTTAGAGTGCAGGGACGGCAGGTAGCCTAGCGGTTAGAGTGGAGGGACGGCAGGTAGCCTAGCGGTTAGAGTGGAGGGACGGCGGGTAGCCTAGCGGTTAGAGTGGAGGGACGGCGGGTAGCCTAGCGGTTAGAGTGGAGGGACGGCAGGTAGCCTAGTGGTTAGATGGAGGGACAGCAGGTAGCCTAGCGGTTAGAGTGGAGGGACGGCAGGTAGCCTAGAGGTTAGAGTGGAGGGACTGCAGGTAGCCTAGTGGTTAGAGTGGAGGGACGGCAGGTAGCCTAGTGGTTAGAGTGGAGGGACGGCAGGTAGCCTAGTGGTTAGAGTGGAGGGACGGCAGGTTGCCTAGTGGTTAGAGTGGAGGGGACGGCAGGTAGCCTAGCGGTTAGAGTGGAGGGACGGCAGGTAGCCTAGAGGTTAGAGTGGAGGGACGGCAGGTAGCCTAGTGGTTAGAGTGGAGGGACGGCAGGTAGCCTAGCGGTTTGAGTGGAGGGACGGCAGGTAGCCTAGAGGTTAGAGTGGAGGGACGGCAGGTAGCCTAGCGGTTAGAGTGGGGGGACGGCAGGTAGCCTAGTGGATAGAGTGGAGGGGACGGCAGGTAGCCTAGTAGTTAGAGTGGAGGGACGGCAGGTAGCCTAGAGGTTAGAGTGGAGGGACGGCAGGTAGCCTAGTGGTTAGAGTGGAGGGACGGCAGGTAGCCTAGCGGTTAGAGTGAAGGGACGGCAGGTAGCCTAGCGGTTAGAGTGGAGGGACGGCAGGTACCCTAGCGGTTAGAGTGGAGGGACGGCAGGTAGCCTAGTGGTTAGAGTGGAGGGACGGCAGGTAGCCTAGCGGTTTGAGTGGAGGGACGGCAGGTAGCCTACCGGTTTGAGTGGAGGGACGCAAGGTAGCCTAGAGGTTAGAGTGGAGGGACGGCAGGTAGCCTAGAGGTTAGAATGGAGTGATGGCAGGTACCCTAGCGGTTAGAGTGAAGGGACGGCAGGTAGCCTAGCGGTTAGAGTGGAGGGACGGCAGGTAGCCTAGAGGTTAGAGTGGAGGGACGGCAGGTAGCCTAGTGGTTAGAGTGGGGGGACGGCAGGTAGCCTAGCGGTTAGAGTGAAGGGACGGCAGGTAGCCTAGCGGTTAGAGTGGAGGGACGGCAGGTACCCTAGCGGTTAGAGTGAAGGGACGGCAGGTAGCCTAGCGGTTAGAGTGGAGGGACGGCAGGTAGCCTAGCGGTTAGAGTGGAGGGACGGCAGGTAGCCTAGCGGTTAGAGTGGGGGGAAGGCAGGTAGCCTAGTGGATAGAGTGGAGGGGACTGCAGGTAGCCTAGTAGTTAGAGTGGAGGGACGGCAGGTAGCCTAGAGGTTAGAGTGGAGGGACGGCAGGTAGCCTAGTGGTTAGAGTGGAGGGACGGCAGGTAGCCTAGAGGTTAGTGTGGAGGGACGGCAGGTACCCTAGCGGTTAGAGTGAAGGGACGGCAGGTAGCCTAGCGGTTAGAGTGGAGGGACGACAGGTAGCCTAGCGGTTTGAGTGGAGGGACGGCAGGTAGCCTAGTGGTTAGAGTGGAGGGACGGCAGGTAGCCTAGAGGTTAGAGTGGAGTGATGGCAGGTACCCTAGCGGTGAGAGTGAAGGGACGGCAGGTAGCCTAGTGGTTAGATTGGAGGGGACAGCAGGTAGTCTATTGGTTAGAGTGGAGGGACGGCAGGTAGCCTAGCGGTTTGAGTGGAGGGACGGCAGGTAGCCTAGTGGTTAGAGTGGAGGGACGGCAGGTAGCCTAGAGGTTAGAGTGGAGTGATGGCAGGTACCCTAGCGGTTAGAGTGAAGGGACGGCAGGTAGCCTAGCGGTTAGGGTGGAGGGACAGCAGGTAGCCTAGCGGTTAGAGTGTAGGGACGGCAGGTAGCCTAGAGGTTAGAGTGGAGGGACGGCAGGTAGCCTAGTGGTTAGAGTGGAGGGACGGCAGGTAGCCTAGCGGTTTGAGTGGAGGGACGGCAGGTAGCCTAGAGGTTAGAGTGGAGGGACGGCAGGTAGCCTAGCGGTTAGAGTGGGGGGACGGCAGGTAGCCTAGTGGATAGAGTGGAGGGGACGGCAGGTAGCCTAGTAGTTAGAGTGGAGGGACGGCAGGTAGCCTAGAGGTTAGAGTGGAGGGACGGCAGGTAGCCTAGTGGTTAGAGTGGAGGGACGGCAGGTAGCCTAGCGGTTAGAGTGAAGGGACGGCAGGTAGCCTAGCGGTTAGAGTGGAGGGACGGCAGGTACCCTAGCGGTTAGAGTGGAGGGACGGCAGGTAGCCTAGTGGTTAGAGTGGAGGGACGGCAGGTAGCCTAGCGGTTTGAGTGGAGGGACGGCAGGTAGCCTACCGGTTTGAGTGGAGGGACGCAAGGTAGCCTAGAGGTTAGAGTGGAGGGACGGCAGGTAGCCTAGAGGTTAGAATGGAGTGATGGCAGGTACCCTAGCGGTTAGAGTGAAGGGACGGCAGGTAGCCTAGCGGTTAGAGTGGAGGGACGGCAGGTAGCCTAGAGGTTAGAGTGGAGGGACGGCAGGTAGCCTAGTGGTTAGAGTGGGGGGACGGCAGGTAGCCTAGCGGTTAGAGTGAAGGGACGGCAGGTAGCCTAGCGGTTAGAGTGGAGGGACGGCAGGTACCCTAGCGGTTAGAGTGAAGGGACGGCAGGTAGCCTAGCGGTTAGAGTGGAGGGACGGCAGGTAGCCTAGCGGTTAGAGTGGAGGGACGGCAGGTAGCCTAGCGGTTAGAGTGGGGGGAAGGCAGGTAGCCTAGTGGATAGAGTGGAGGGGACTGCAGGTAGCCTAGTAGTTAGAGTGGAGGGACGGCAGGTAGCCTAGAGGTTAGAGTGGAGGGACGGCAGGTAGCCTAGTGGTTAGAGTGGAGGGACGGCAGGTAGCCTAGAGGTTAGTGTGGAGGGACGGCAGGTACCCTAGCGGTTAGAGTGAAGGGACGGCAGGTAGCCTAGCGGTTAGAGTGGAGGGACGACAGGTAGCCTAGCGGTTTGAGTGGAGGGACGGCAGGTAGCCTAGTGGTTAGAGTGGAGGGACGGCAGGTAGCCTAGAGGTTAGAGTGGAGTGATGGCAGGTACCCTAGCGGTTAGAGTGAAGGGACGGCAGGTAGCCTAGTGGTTAGATTGGAGGGGACAGCAGGTAGTCTATTGGTTAGAGTGGAGGGACGGCAGGTAGCCTAGCGGTTTGAGTGGAGGGACGGCAGGTAGCCTAGTGGTTAGAGTGGAGGGACGGCAGGTAGCCTAGAGGTTAGAGTGGAGTGATGGCAGGTACCCTAGCGGTTAGAGTGAAGGGACGGCAGGTAGCCTAGCGGTTAGGGTGGAGGGACAGCAGGTAGCCTAGCGGTTAGAGTGTAGGGACGGCAGGTAGCCTAGCGGTTAGAGTGGGGGGACGTTAGGTAGCCTAGTGGATAGAGTGGAGGGGACGGCAGGTAGCCTAGTGGTTAGAGTGGAGGGACGGCAGGTAACCTAGAGGTTAGAGTGGAGGGACGGCAGGTTCCCTAGAGGTTAGAGTGGAGGGACGACAGGTAGCCTAGCGGTTAGAGTGGGGTGACGGCAGGTAGCCTAGTGGTTAGAGTGGAGGGACGGCAGGTAGCCTAGTGGTTAGATGGAGGGACGGCAGGTAGCCTAGCGGTTAGAGTGCAGGGACGGCAGGTAGCCTAGCGGTTAGAGTGGAGGGACGGCAGGTAGCCTAGCGGTTAGAGTGGAGGGACGGCGGGTAGCCTAGCGGTTAGAGTGGAGGGACGGCGGGTAGCCTAGCGGTTAGAGTGGAGGGACGGCAGGTAGCCTAGTGGTTAGATGGAGGGACAGCAGGTAGCCTAGCGGTTAGAGTGGAGGGACGGCAGGTAGCCTAGAGGTTAGAGTGGAGGGACTGCAGGTAGCCTAGTGGTTAGAGTGGAGGGACGGCAGGTAGCCTAGTGGTTAGAGTGGAGGGACGGCAGGTAGCCTAGTGGTTAGAGTGGAGGGACGGCAGGTTGCCTAGTGGTTAGAGTGGAGGGGACGGCAGGTAGCCTAGCGGTTAGAGTGGAGGGACGGCAGGTAGCCTAGAGGTTAGAGTGGAGGGACGGCAGGTAGCCTAGTGGTTAGAGTGGAGGGACGGCAGGTAGCCTAGCGGTTTGAGTGGAGGGACGGCAGGTAGCCTAGAGGTTAGAGTGGAGGGACGGCAGGTAGCCTAGCGGTTAGAGTGGGGGGACGGCAGGTAGCCTAGTGGATAGAGTGGAGGGGACGGCAGGTAGCCTAGTAGTTAGAGTGGAGGGACGGCAGGTAGCCTAGAGGTTAGAGTGGAGGGACGGCAGGTAGCCTAGTGGTTAGAGTGGAGGGACGGCAGGTAGCCTAGCGGTTAGAGTGAAGGGACGGCAGGTAGCCTAGCGGTTAGGGTGGAGGGACAGCAGGTAGCCTAGCGGTTAGAGTGTAGGGACGGCAGGTAGCCTAGCGGTTAGAGTGGGGGGACGTTAGGTAGCCTAGTGGATAGAGTGGAGGGGACGGCAGGTAGCCTAGTGGTTAGAGTGGAGGGACGGCAGGTAACCTAGAGGTTAGAGTGGAGGGACGGCAGGTTCCCTAGAGGTTAGAGTGGAGGGACGACAGGTAGCCTAGCGGTTAGAGTGGGGTGACGGCAGGTAGCCTAGTGGTTAGAGTGGAGGGACGGCAGGTAGCCTAGTGGTTAGATGGAGGGACGGCAGGTAGCCTAGCGGTTAGAGTGCAGGGACGGCAGGTAGCCTAGCGGTTAGAGTGGAGGGACGGCAGGTAGCCTAGCGGTTAGAGTGGAGGGACGGCGGGTAGCCTAGCGGTTAGAGTGGAGGGACGGCGGGTAGCCTAGCGGTTAGAGTGGAGGGACGGCAGGTAGCCTAGTGGTTAGATGGAGGGACAGCAGGTAGCCTAGCGGTTAGAGTGGAGGGACGGCAGGTAGCCTAGAGGTTAGAGTGGAGGGACTGCAGGTAGCCTAGTGGTTAGAGTGGAGGGACGGCAGGTAGCCTAGTGGTTAGAGTGGAGGGACGGCAGGTAGCCTAGTGGTTAGAGTGGAGGGACGGCAGGTTGCCTAGTGGTTAGAGTGGAGGGGACGGCAGGTAGCCTAGCGGTTAGAGTGGAGGGACGGCAGGTAGCCTAGAGGTTAGAGTGGAGGGACGGCAGGTAGCCTAGTGGTTAGAGTGGAGGGACGGCAGGTAGCCTAGCGGTTTGAGTGGAGGGACGGCAGGTAGCCTAGAGGTTAGAGTGGAGGGACGGCAGGTAGCCTAGCGGTTAGAGTGGGGGGACGGCAGGTAGCCTAGTGGATAGAGTGGAGGGGACGGCAGGTAGCCTAGTAGTTAGAGTGGAGGGACGGCAGGTAGCCTAGAGGTTAGAGTGGAGGGACGGCAGGTAGCCTAGTGGTTAGAGTGGAGGGACGGCAGGTAGCCTAGCGGTTAGAGTGAAGGGACGGCAGGTAGCCTAGCGGTTAGAGTGGAGGGACGGCAGGTACCCTAGCGGTTAGAGTGGAGGGACGGCAGGTAGCCTAGTGGTTAGAGTGGAGGGACGGCAGGTAGCCTAGCGGTTTGAGTGGAGGGACGGCAGGTAGCCTACCGGTTTGAGTGGAGGGACGCAAGGTAGCCTAGTGGTTAGAGTGGAGGGACGGCAGGTAGCCTAGAGGTTAGAATGGAGTGACGGCAGGTACCCTAGCGGTTAGAGTGAAGGGACGGCAGGTAGCCTAGCGGTTAGAGTGGAGGGACGGCAGGTAGCCTAGAGGTTAGAGTGGAGGGACGGCAGGTAGCCTAGTGGTTAGATGGAGGGACGGCAGGTAGCCTAGCGGTTAGAGTGCAGGGACGGCAGGTAGCCTAGCGGTTAGAGTGGAGGGACGGCAGGTAGCCTAGCGGTTAGAGTGGAGGGACGGCGGGTAGCCTAGCGGTTAGAGTGGAGGGACGGCGGGTAGCCTAGCGGTTAGAGTGGAGGGACGGCAGGTAGCCTAGTGGTTAGATGGAGGGACAGCAGGTAGCCTAGCGGTTAGAGTGGAGGGACGGCAGGTAGCCTAGAGGTTAGAGTGGAGGGACTGCAGGTAGCCTAGTGGTTAGAGTGGAGGGACGGCAGGTAGCCTAGTGGTTAGAGTGGAGGGACGGCAGGTAGCCTAGTGGTTAGAGTGGAGGGACGGCAGGTTGCCTAGTGGTTAGAGTGGAGGGGACGGCAGGTAGCCTAGCGGTTAGAGTGGAGGGACGGCAGGTAGCCTAGAGGTTAGAGTGGAGGGACGGCAGGTAGCCTAGTGGTTAGAGTGGAGGGACGGCAGGTAGCCTAGCGGTTTGAGTGGAGGGACGGCAGGTAGCCTAGAGGTTAGAGTGGAGGGACGGCAGGTAGCCTAGCGGTTAGAGTGGGGGGACGGCAGGTAGCCTAGTGGATAGAGTGGAGGGGACGGCAGGTAGCCTAGTAGTTAGAGTGGAGGGACGGCAGGTAGCCTAGAGGTTAGAGTGGAGGGACGGCAGGTAGCCTAGTGGTTAGAGTGGAGGGACGGCAGGTAGCCTAGCGGTTAGAGTGAAGGGACGGCAGGTAGCCTAGCGGTTAGAGTGGAGGGACGGCAGGTACCCTAGCGGTTAGAGTGGAGGGACGGCAGGTAGCCTAGTGGTTAGAGTGGAGGGACGGCAGGTAGCCTAGCGGTTTGAGTGGAGGGACGGCAGGTAGCCTACCGGTTTGAGTGGAGGGACGCAAGGTAGCCTAGTGGTTAGAGTGGAGGGACGGCAGGTAGCCTAGAGGTTAGAATGGAGTGACGGCAGGTACCCTAGCGGTTAGAGTGAAGGGACGGCAGGTAGCCTAGCGGTTAGAGTGGAGGGACGGCAGGTAGCCTAGAGGTTAGAGTGGAGGGACGGCAGGTAGCCTAGTGGTTAGAGTGGGGGGACGGCAGGTAGCCTAGCGGTTAGAGTGAAGGGACGGCAGGTAGCCTAGCGGTTAGAGTGGAGGGACGGCAGGTACCCTAGCGGTTAGAGTGAAGGGACGGCAGGTAGCCTAGCGGTTAGAGTGGAGGGACGGCAGGTAGCCTAGCGGTTAGAGTGGAGGGACGGCAGGTAGCCTAGCGGTTAGAGTGGGGGGAAGGCAGGTAGCCTAGTGGATAGAGTGGAGGGGACTGCAGGTAGCCTAGTAGTTAGAGTGGAGGGACGGCAGGTAGCCTAGAGGTTAGAGTGGAGGGACGGCAGGTAGCCTAGTGGTTAGAGTGGAGGGACGGCAGGTAGCCTAGAGGTTAGTGTGGAGGGACGGCAGGTACCCTAGCGGTTAGAGTGAAGGGACGGCAGGTAGCCTAGCGGTTAGAGTGGAGGGACGACAGGTAGCCTAGCGGTTTGAGTGGAGGGACGGCAGGTAGCCTAGTGGTTAGAGTGGAGGGACGGCAGGTAGCCTAGAGGTTAGAGTGGAGTGATGGCAGGTACCCTAGCGGTTAGAGTGAAGGGACGGCAGGTAGCCTAGTGGTTAGATTGGAGGGGACAGCAGGTAGTCTATTGGTTAGAGTGGAGGGACGGCAGGTAGCCTAGCGGTTTGAGTGGAGGGACGGCAGGTAGCCTAGTGGTTAGAGTGGAGGGACGGCAGGTAGCCTAGAGGTTAGAGTGGAGTGATGGCAGGTACCCTAGCGGTTAGAGTGAAGGGACGGCAGGTAGCCTAGCGGTTAGGGTGGAGGGACAGCAGGTAGCCTAGCGGTTAGAGTGTAGGGACGGCAGGTAGCCTAGCGGTTAGAGTGGGGGGACGTTAGGTAGCCTAGTGGATAGAGTGGAGGGGACGGCAGGTAGCCTAGTGGTTAGAGTGGAGGGACGGCAGGTAACCTAGAGGTTAGAGTGGAGGGACGGCAGGTTCCCTAGAGGTTAGAATGGAGTGATGGCAGGTACCCTAGCGGTTAGAGTGAAGGGGCCGCAGGTAGCCTAGCGGTTAGAGTGGAGGGACGGCAGGTAGCCTAGCGGTTAGAGTGGAGGGACGGCAGGTAGCCTAGCGGTTAGAGTTGGGGGACGGCAGGTAGCCTAGTGGATAGAGTGGAGGGGACGGCAGGTAGCCTAGTAGTTAGAGTGGAGGGACGGCAGGTAGCCTAGAGGTTAGAGTGGAGGGACGGCAGGTAGCCTAGTGGTTAGAGTGGAGGGACGGCAGGTAGCCTAGCGGTTAGAGTGAAGGGACGGCAGGTAGCCTAGCGGTTAGAGTGGAGGGACGGCAGGTAGCCTAGCGGTTAGAGTGGAGGGACGGCAGGTAGCCTAGCGGTTAGAGTGGGGGGACGGCAGGTAGCCTAGCGGTTAGAGTGGAGTGGACGGCAGGTAGCCTAGCGGTTAGAGTGGAGGGACGGCAGGTAGCCTAGAGGTTAGAGTGGAGGGACGGCAGGTAGCCTAGTGGTTAGAGTGGAGGGACGGCAGGTAGCCTAGCGGTTTGAGTGGAGGGACGGCAGGTAGCCTGGTGGTTAGAGTGGAGGGACGGCAGGTAGCCTAGAGGTTAGAGTGAAGGGGCGGCAGGTACCCTAGCGGTTAGAGTGAAGGGACGGCAGGTAGCCTAGCGGTTAGAGTGGAGGGACGACAGGTAGCCTAGCGGTTAGAGTGGGGTGACGGCAGGTAGCCCAGTGGTTAGATTGGAGGGGACGGCAGGTAGTCTAGTGGTTAGAGTGGAGGGACGGCAGGTAGCCTAGCGGTTTGAGTGGAGGGACGGCAGGTAGCCTAGTGGTTAGAGTGGAGGGTCGGCAGGTAGCCTAGAGGTTAGAGTGGAGTGATGGCAGGTACCCTAGCGGTTAGAGTGAAGGGTTGGCAGGTAGCCTAGCGGTTAGGGTGGAGTGACGGCAGGTAGCCTAGCGGTTAGAGTGGAGGGACGGCAGGTAGCCTAGTGATTAGAGTGGGGGGACGGCAGGTAGCCTAGTGGATAGAGTGGAGGGGACGGCAGGTAGCCTAGTGGTTAGAGTGGAGGGACGGCAGGTAGCCTAGCGGTTTGAGTGGAGGGACGGCAGGTAGCCTAGTGGTTAGAGTGGAGGGACGGCAGGTAGCCTAGCGGTTAGAGTGGAGGGACGGCAGGTATCCTAGCGGTTAGAGTGAAGGGACGGCAGGTAGCCTAGCGGTTAGAGTGGAGGGACGGCAGGTAGCCTAGCGGTTAGAGTGGAGGGACGGCAGGTAGCCTAGCGGTTAGATGGAGGGACGGCAGGTAGCCTAGCGGTTAGAGCGTTGGGCCAGTAACCGAAAGGTTGCTAGAATCCCGAGCTGACAAGGCAGTTAACCCACTGTTCCTAGGCCATCGTTATCAATAAGAATTTGTTCGACTTGTCTAGTTAAATAAAAAAAAAAAATATATACAACAGTGCAGACAGTTTTGATACTGTTAGATACACATTATTACACCAGATAATACGATTTACCTATGGATTTTCAGTAGCCATGACTGGAAGATAGAGGAGAGTGCGGTAAGTTGAGCTAAAGGGTAAATTGAACCACCCTTGTTTCTAGGAAACAGGACACAAAATATAAAATGTGACTAAATTCTCAGAACCATGTAAACACCTGTACGAGTTTGGCTCGTATGTAAACACCTGTACGAGCTCATCTAGTATGTAAACACCTGTACGAGCTCATCTAGTATGTAAATACCTGTACGAGCTCGTCTATTATGTAAACACCTGTACGAGCTCATCTAGTATGTAAACACCTGTGCGAGCTCGTCTAGTATGTAAACACCTGTACGAGCTCGTCTATTATGTAAACACCTGTACGAGCTCATCTAGTATGTAAATACCTGTACGAGCTCGTCTATTATGTAAACACCTGTACGAGCTCATCTAGTATGTAAACACCTGTGCGAGCTCGTCTATTATGTAAACACCTGTACGAGCTCATCTAGTATGTAAACACCTGTGCGAGCTCGTCTATTATGTAAACACCTGTACGAGCTCATCTAGTATGTGAACACCTGTCCGAGCTCATCTAGTATGTAAATACCTGTACGAGCTGGTCTATTATGTAAACACCTGTACGAGCTCGTCTAGTATGTAAACACCTGTATGAGCTCGTCTATTATGTAAACACCTGTACGAGCTTGTCTATTATGTAAACACCCGTACGAGATCGTCTAGTATGTAAACACCTGTACGAGCTCGTCTATTATGTAAACACCTGTACGAGCTCGTCTAGTATGTAAACACCTGTACGAGCTCGTCTAGTATGTAAACACCTGTACGAGCTCGTCTAGTATGTAAACACATGTACGAGCTCGTCTAGTATGTAAACACCTGCACGAGCTCATCTATTATGTAAACACCTGTACGAGCTTGTCTAGTATGTAAACACCTGTACGAGCTCGTCTAGTATGTAAACACCTCTACGAGCTCATCTATTATGTAAACACCTGTACGAGCTCGTCTAGTATGTAAACACCTGTACGAGCTCGTCTAGTATGTAAACACCTCTACGAGCTCATCTATTATGTAAACACCTGTACGAGCTCGTCTAGTATGTAAACACCTGTACGAGCTCATCTAGTATGTAAACATCTGTACGAGCTCGTCTATTACGTAAACACCTGTACGAGCTCGTCTAGTATGTAAACACCTGTACGAGCTCATCTAGTATGTAAACACCTGTACGAGCTCGTCTAGTATGTAAACATCTGTACGAGCTCGTCTATTACGTAAACACCTGTACGAGCTCGTCTATTACGTAAACACCTGTACGAGCTCGGCTAGTAAGCATGCGTCTTGTGCTAGAAATCTGTGTAATTTAAATGTAATTATACTTTCCTGTGGATATATTGATATATATTGTCTCACATTCCTACCTCCAAAAGGACCAACCGCACGGACAACCGGTAAAGAACGTTAAAATATAATTGTGTTCAACATTCTTGTCACGACTTACGCCGAAGTCGGTTCCTCTCCTTGTTCGTTCGGCGATCGACGTCACCGGCTTTCTAGCCATCGCCACTCCATTTCTCATGTTCCATTGGTTTTGTCTTGTTCCATTACACACCTGGTTTTCATTCCCTAATAAACACAAAATGTATTTAGTCCTCTGTTTTCCCTCCATGTCTTTGTGTGAGTTGTTTTATGTTATGTTGGTATTGTCAAGCGCCAGACTTTGGTTCATGTTCTGTGTTTTGGGCACATTTATGTACTTATGTGCTTTCGTTTGGACCGGAATAAAACGTGCCCCTGTTAACTTTAACCTGGGCACCTTATTCATCCAAACTACTCAATACTGCCCCCTAGCCATAGGATGTTTTAACTACACTCTGCTCTCCTGCACCTGACTACACCTCCAGTACATACCCCTAACAATTCTGATTTGTCGAGGTCGTGAGAGGAAACTTTCACCACTTCAACGTTGGGTTTCCAGGCAACCCATCTCACCTAACTCCCAGTCTAATGGATACCAAAACATATTGGTTAAATAACATTATCTGGTGTACACAAAACAGTACTTAACCTGTAATTCACAGCAATGGATACCAAAAATATTAAATCACATTAACGATCTGTAACTACAGTAACTGGTAGTTCTATAAATAGTATGTCGTACAGGTTTTGATACAATACCAGTAACTTATAGCCCTATCAAGTACACTAAAGTCATGATATTAATAATAAACATTTATATTAGTGTCTTGTTTATGTAGTGTCTTTAACTTTAATTGTATATGTTAGCTAGAACCCCGCCACTAGGAATCTCATTAGCTCGTGCTTGGCTCTGCTCACCTCCTTGCTTGTTCTGCCCTCTATGACTCATTTGTTCCCATTGGAAATGACAGGCTGTGGTCTATCTTAGTTATAAAAAATCTTTGACTTCACAGCACATTAGTTTCCCTTGTTTGAAAGTCGCACATTGATGACATCAAAGGGGAGGTAACTGACAGGTCCATCTGCATGAAAAAAGCCATAAAGCCTATTTTTCTATCAAAATGCTATAATTTCTAGTAGACAGTATTAGCTTAATACATTTTTATCTCCAGTATCATCCTCAAACTGATTTATATTAAATTAGGGTAATGGGTATTATGCCTATAGCAGTATTTACAGTACATCTGTCTATGCTTGCTGACAGGTTTTGTCAGGTTAGGTTACCTATACAAATGAAATGTAGCTACAGTGAACTTCTAAGGTCATGCAGGCACAAAGTAGAGTTGACAGAACCTCCCTGTTTCTGATAAATGTACATGGAAAGTAATATATTTTTTTATTTTTCATGCTCAACTAAACACTTTGTGTCCAGCTCAGCTGGTAGAAGTCTGTGTTGGTCGATGCTGCGGAATTCTGTTTTTCTCCTGAGACAACTAAACACTAATGAACTTCTACATACTAAATACAAGACTATTCAGCAGAAATAATTCATTTGGCTTCAACAGCAGATTAGGGACACAGTGGAGATACTCGGGCATTCAAACTCTATAACCTTTTGTGCAAAGGGATGGGCTTGAGAGAGCACACTTGAGCTAAAATAGGTCTCTTTCTTTCTCTCTCTCTCTCTCTCTCTCTCTCTCTCTCTCTCTCTCATTCTCTCTCTCCCACTCCTCTCTCCCACTCCTCTCTCTCTCTCTCTCTCTCTCTCTCATTCTCTCTCTCCCACTCCTCTCTCCCACTCCTCTCTCTCTCTCTCACTCGCTCTCTCTCTCTCCTCTCTCTCTCTCTCTCTCTCTCTCTCTCTCTCTCTTTGTAGAGCGGTAAGGCTGAAAACGGGGTACACAATGGTTGCGGTCCGCTGATCCATCCAAAGCTGCAGTTCTGATGAGTGTGGCCCATTTCTGGGTCAGTGAACAAAATGGCACCTGACACACTGAATGGGGAACAGACAGGGCACACCGAGGCTATAAAACATACACACACACGTGCACGCAAGCACGCACAAACACACGCACAGACACGCACTCACGCTCTCAACCAAAAGTGCATTCACATGCTGACACAGATTCTCACAAACCTAAACTCACACTCCCCGTCGAAAGATTTCACTGTAAGTATATTTTTTGTTTACTTTACAGCCTACTCTCTACTATGCATCTATTGTTTTTTTTTTAAACGTTTACTGACTGTTTGTACAAATAGACATGTTTAATTCTTTCACATGATAAATAATAAAATTGTACTGTTAGTACTGTACCACACGTCAGAAATGGCCTTGCTGTAAAATGGTGAAGTTGTGAAGAGCTGAACAGTGTGGAAAATCTAACGGTCGCAGGCTGTGCTGTCTTCAGATGTTAGCTGAAGGCTGTTACACACTTTACCTAAACGAAGTGACGGAACTTCCTTTTCTAACATAGTTCTACAAACTTTTGCGTGGCTAAAATGTTGGAATTTACAGTATACGATGCTCCATGGCTCAGTTGTAAGGGCCCTTCGGCCACATGATGTGTTTTTGTACTGTTATATTCAAAGCCTTAATTGAGAAGTTAAAGCCTGTGGCTTTGAAAGAATGCTGACAGTGGGAAAGGAATTTTACTGCTGAAGCATGTGTCTAATAGCTTCTGTCTGTGGACAGGTGTCTCTGCTTCTAGCTACTGTCTGTGGACAGTTGTCTCTGCTTCTAGCTACTGTCTGTGGACAGCTGTCTCTGCCTCTAGCTACTGTCTGTGTGATCACAGCTATCTCTACCTCTAGCTACTCTCTGTGGACAGCTGTCTCTGCTTCTAGCTACTGTCTGTGTGATCACAGCTGTCTCTGCTTCTAGCTACTGTCTGTGGACAGCTGTCTCTGCTAATAGCTACTGTCTGTGGACAGCTGTCTCTGCTTCTAGCTACTGTCTCTGGACAGCTGTCTCTGCTTCTAGCTACTGTCTGTGTGATCACAGCTGTCTCTGCTTCTAGCTACTGTCTGTGTGATCACAGCTGTCTCTGCTTCTAGCTACTGTCTGTGGACAGCTGTCTCTGCTTCTAGCTACTGTTTGTGTGATCACAGCTGTCTCTGCTAATAGCTACTGTCTGTGGACAGCTGTCTCTGCTTCTAGCTACTGTCTGTGTGATCACAGCTGTCTCTGCTTCTAGCTACTGTCTGTGTGATCACAGCTGTCTCTGCTAATAGCTACTGTCTGTGGACAGCTGTCTCTGCTAATAGCTACTGTCTGTGGACAGCTGTCTCTGCTAATAACTACTGTCTGTGGACAGCTGTCTCTGCTAATAGCTACTGTCTGTGGACAGCTGTCTCTGCTTCTAGCTACTGTCTGTGGACAGCTGTCTCTGCTAATTGCTACTGTCTGTGGACAGCTGTCTCTGCTAATAGCTACTGTCTGTGTGATCACAGCTATCTCTACCTCTAGCTACTCTCTGTGGACAGCTGTCTCTGCTTCTAGCTACTGTCTGTGTGATCACAGCTGTCTCTGCTTCTAGCTACTGTCTGTGGACAGCTGTCTCTGCTAATAGCTACTGTCTGTGGACAGCTGTCTCTGCTTCTAGCTACTGTCTCTGGACAGCTGTCTCTGCTTCTAGCTACTGTCTGTGTGATCACAGCTGTCTCTGCTTCTAGCTACTGTCTGTGTGATCACAGCTGTCTCTGCTTCTAGCTACTGTCTGTGGACAGCTGTCTCTGCTTCTAGCTACTGTTTGTGTGATCACAGCTGTCTCTGCTAATAGCTACTGTCTGTGGACAGCTGTCTCTGCTTCTAGCTACTGTCTGTGTGATCACAGCTGTCTCTGCTTCTAGCTACTGTCTGTGTGATCACAGCTGTCTCTGCTAATAGCTACTGTCTGTGGACAGCTGTCTCTGCTAATAGCTACTGTCTGTGGACAGCTGTCTCTGCTAATAACTACTGTCTGTGGACAGCTGTCTCTGCTAATAGCTACTGTCTGTGGACAGCTGTCTCTGCTTCTAGCTACTGTCTGTGGACAGCTGTCTCTGCTAATTGCTACTGTCTGTGGACAGCTGTCTCTGCTAATAGCTACTGTCTGTGGACAGCTGTCTCTGCTTCTAGCTACTGTCTGTGGACAGCTGTCTCTGCTAATAGCTACTGTCTGTGGACAGCTGTCTCTGCTTCTAGCTACTGTCTGTGGACAGCTGTCTCTGCTTCTAGCTACTGTCTGTGGACAGCTGTCTCTGCTTCTAGCTACTGTCTGTGGACAACTGTCTCTGCTAATAGCTACTGTCTGTGGACAGCTGTCTCTGCTTCTAGCTACTGTCTGTGTGATCACAGCTGTCTCTGCTAATAGCTACTGTCTGTGGACAGCTGTCTCTGCTTCTAGCTACTGTCTGTGGAAAGCTGTCTCTGCTTCTAGCTACTGTCTGTGGACAGCTGTCTCTGCCTCTAGCTACTGTCTGTGTGATCACAGCTGTCTCTGCTTCTAGCTACTGTCTGTGGACAGCTGTCTCTGCTTCTAGCTACTGTTTGTGTGATCACAGCTGTCTCTGCTAATAGCTACTGTCTGTGGACAGCTGTCTCTGCTTCTAGCTACTGTCTGTGTGATCACAGCTGTCTCTGCTTCTAGCTACTGTCTGTGTGATCACAGCTGTCTCTGCTAATAGCTACTGTCTGTGGACAGCTGTCTCTGCTAATAGCTACTGTCTGTGGACAGCTGTCTCTGCTAATAACTACTGTCTGTGGACAGCTGTCTCTGCTAATAGCTACTGTCTGTGGACAGCTGTCTCTGCTTCTAGCTACTGTCTGTGGACAGCTGTCTCTGCTAATTGCTACTGTCTGTGGACAGCTGTCTCTGCTAATAGCTACTGTCTGTGTGATCACAGCTATCTCTACCTCTAGCTACTCTCTGTGGACAGCTGTCTCTGCTTCTAGCTACTGTCTGTGTGATCACAGCTGTCTCTGCTTCTAGCTACTGTCTGTGGACAGCTGTCTCTGCTAATAGCTACTGTCTGTGGACAGCTGTCTCTGCTTCTAGCTACTGTCTCTGGACAGCTGTCTCTGCTTCTAGCTACTGTCTGTGTGATCACAGCTGTCTCTGCTTCTAGCTACTGTCTGTGTGATCACAGCTGTCTCTGCTTCTAGCTACTGTCTGTGGACAGCTGTCTCTGCTTCTAGCTACTGTTTGTGTGATCACAGCTGTCTCTGCTAATAGCTACTGTCTGTGGACAGCTGTCTCTGCTTCTAGCTACTGTCTGTGTGATCACAGCTGTCTCTGCTTCTAGCTACTGTCTGTGTGATCACAGCTGTCTCTGCTAATAGCTACTGTCTGTGGACAGCTGTCTCTGCTAATAGCTACTGTCTGTGGACAGCTGTCTCTGCTAATAACTACTGTCTGTGGACAGCTGTCTCTGCTAATAGCTACTGTCTGTGGACAGCTGTCTCTGCTTCTAGCTACTGTCTGTGGACAGCTGTCTCTGCTAATTGCTACTGTCTGTGGACAGCTGTCTCTGCTAATAGCTACTGTCTGTGGACAGCTGTCTCTGCTTCTAGCTACTGTCTGTGGACAGCTGTCTCTGCTAATAGCTACTGTCTGTGGACAGCTGTCTCTGCTTCTAGCTACTGTCTGTGGACAGCTGTCTCTGCTTCTAGCTACTGTCTGTGGACAGCTGTCTCTGCTTCTAGCTACTGTCTGTGGACAACTGTCTCTGCTAATAGCTACTGTCTGTGGACAGCTGTCTCTGCTTCTAGCTACTGTCTGTGTGATCACAGCTGTCTCTGCTAATAGCTACTGTCTGTGGACAGCTGTCTCTGCTTCTAGCTACTGTCTGTGGAAAGCTGTCTCTGCTTCTAGCTACTGTCTGTGGACAGCTGTCTCTGCCTCTAGCTACTGTCTGTGTGATCACAGCTGTCTCTGCTTCTAGCTACTGTCTGTGGACAGCTGTCTCTGCTAATAGCTACTGTCTGTGGATAGCTGTCTCTGCTAATAGCTACTGTCTGTGGACAGCTGTCTCTGCTTTTAGCTACTGTCTGTGTACAGCTGTCTCTGCTAATAGCTACTGTCTGTGGACAGCTGTCTCTGCTAATAACTACTGTCTGTGGACAGCTGTCTCTGCTAATAGCTACTGTCTGTGGACAGCTGTCTCTGCTTCTAGCTACTGTCTGTGGACAGCTGTCTCTGCTAATTGCTACTGTCTGTGGACAGCTGTCTCTGCTAATAGCTACTGTCTGTGGACAGCTGTCTCTGCTAATAGCTACTGTCTGTGGACAGCTGTCTCTGCTAATAGCTACTGTCTGTGGACAGCTGTCTCTGCTTCTAGCTACTGTCTGTGGACAGCTGTCTCTGCTTCTAGCTACTGTCTGTGGACAGCTGTCTCTGCTTCTAGCTACTGTCTGTGGACAGCTGTCTCTGCTAATAGCTACTGTCTGTGGACAGCTGTCTCTGCTTCTAGCTACTGTCTGTGTGATCACAGCTGTCTCTGCTAATAGCTACTGTCTGTGGACAGCTGTCTCTGCTTCTAGCTACTGTCTGTGGACAGCTGTCTCTGCCTCTAGCTACTGTCTGTGGACAGCTGTCTCTGCCTCTAGCTACTGTCTGTGTGATCACAGCTGTCTCTGCTTCTAGCTACTGTCTGTGGACAGCTGTCTCTGCTAATAGCTACTGTCTGTGGACAGCTGTCTCTGCTTCTAGCTATTGTCTCTGGACAGCTGTCTCTGCTAATAGCTACTGTCTGTGGACAGCTGTCTCTGCTTCTAGCTACTGTCTGTGTGATCACAGCTGTCTCTGCTTCTAGCTACTGTCTGTGTGATCACAGCTGTCTCTGCTAATAGCTACTGTCTGTGGACAGCTGTCTCTGCTAATTGCTACTGTCTGTGGACAGCTGTCTCTGCTAATAGCTACTGTCTGTGGACAGCTGTCTCTGCTAACAGCTACTGTCTGTGGATAGCTGTCTCTGCTAATAGCTACTGTCTGTGGACAGCTGTCTCTGCTAATAGCTACTGTCTGTGGACAGCTGTCTCTGCTAATAGCTACTGTCTGTGGACAGCTGTCTCTGCTTCTAGCTACTGTCTGTGGACAGCTGTCTCTGCTTCTAGCTACTGTCTGTGGACAGCTGTCTCTGCTAATAGCTACTGTCTGTGGATAGCTGTCTCTGCTAATAGCTACTGTCTGTGGATAGCTGTCTCTGCTAATAGCTACTGTCTGTGGACAGCTGTCTCTGCTAATAGCTACTGTATGTGGACAGCTGTCTCTGCTAATAGCTACTGTCTGTGGACAGCTGTCTCTGCTAATTGCTACTGTCTGTGGACAGCTGTCTCTGCTAATAGCTACTGTCTGTGGACAGCTGTCTCTGCTTCTAGCTACTGTCTGTGGACAGCTGTCTCTGCTAATTGCTACTGTCTGTGGACAGCTGTCTCTGCTAATAGCTACTGTCTGTGGACAGCTGTCTCTGCTAATAGCTACTGTCTGTGGATAGCTGTCTCTGCTAATAGCTACTGTCTGTGGACAGCTGTCTCTGCTAATAGCTACTGTCTGTGGACAGCTGTCTCTGCTAATAGCTACTCTCTGTGGACAGCTGTCTCTGCTTCTAGCTACTGTCTGTGGACAGCTGTCTCTGCTTCTAGCTACTGTCTGTGGACAGCTGTCTCTGCTAATAGCTACTGTCTGTGGATAGCTGTCTCTGCTAATAGCTACTGTCTGTGGATAGCTGTCTCTGCTAATAGCTACTGTCTGTGGACAGCTGTCTCTGCTAATAGCTACTGTATGTGGACAGCTGTCTCTGCTAATAGCTACTGTCTGTGGACAGCTGTCTCTGCTAATTGCTACTGTCTGTGGACAGCTGTCTCTGCTAATAGCTACTGTCTGTGGACAGCTGTCTCTGCTTCTAGCTACTGTCTGTGGACAGCTGTCTCTGCTAATAGCTACTGTCTGTGGACAGCTGTCTCTGCTTCTAGCTACTGTCTGTGGACAGCTGTCTCTGCTAATAGCTACTGTCTGTGGACAGCTGTCTCTGCTTCTAGCTACTGTCTGTGGACAGCTGTCTCTGCTTCTAGCTACTATCTGTGTGATCACAGCTGTCTCTGCTTCTAGCTACTGTCTGTGTGATCACAGCTGTCTCTGCTTCTAGCTACTGTCTGTGGACAGCTGTCTCTGCTTCTAGCTACTGTCTGTGGACAGCTGTCTCTGCCAATAGCTACTGTCTGTGTGATCACAGCTGTCTCTGCTTCTAGCTACTGTCTGTGGACAGCTGTCTCTGCCTCTAGCTACTATCTGTGTGATCACAGCTGTCTCTGCTTCTTATTTTACCTTTATTTATCTGGGCAAGTCAGTTAAGAACAAATTCATATTTTCAATGATGGCCTAGCAACCGCAGTAGTAGTAGTAGTAGTAACAGCAGTAGTAGTAGTGTTAGTGGTAGTTGTATTAGCAGTAGTAATAGTAGTTTAGCAGTAGTAGTATTAGTAGAAGTCATAATAGTAGTAGTAGTGGTAGTGGTAGAAGCAATAGTAGTATTAGTGGTAGTAGTAGTTGTAGTAAAAGCAGTATTGGTAGTAGTAGTTGTAGTAATAGTAGTAGTAGTAGAAGCAGTGGTAGTAGTAGTAGTCGGTATAGTAGTAGTAGTAGTAGAAGTAGTGGTAGTAGTAGTATTGGCAGTAGTAGTAGTAATAGTGATAGTAATAGTAGTATTGGTAGTATTGGTAGAAGTAGTAATTGCAGTAGTGGTGGTAGTAGTAACAGTAGTGGTAGTACTACTAGCAGGAGTAATAGCAGTATTAGATGTTATAGTAGTAGTGATAGTAGTGGTGATAGTAGTAGTGGTAGTAGTATTGATAGTAGTAGTGGTAGTAGTTGTGGTAGTAGTAGTGATAGTAGTAGTGGTAGTAGTTGTGATAGTAGTAGTGGTAGTAGTTGTGATAGTAGTAGTGGTAGTAGTAGTGATAGCAGTGGTGATAGTAGTAGTGGTAGTAGTAGTGGTAGTAGAGGTTATAGTAGTGGTAACAGTAGTAGTGATAGTAGTAGTGATAGTAGTGGTGACAGTTGTAGTGGTAGTAGTAGTGGTGACAGTAGTGGTGATAGTAGTGGTGACAGTAGTAGTGATAGTAGTAGTGATAGTAGTGGTGACAGTTGTAGTGGTAGTAGTAGTGATAGTAGTAGTGATAGTAGTGGTGACAGTTGTAGTGGTAGTAGTAGTGGTGACAGTAGTGGTGATAGTAGTGGTGACAGTAGTAGTGATAGTAGTAGTGATAGTAGTAGTGTTAGTAGAGGTTATAGAAAAGGTAGTAGAGGTGATAGTAGTAGTGACAGTAGTAGTGGTGATAGTAGTAGTGGTGACAGTAGTAGTGGTAGTAGTGGTGACAGTAGTAGTGGTGATAGTAGTAGTGGTGACAGTAGTAGTGGTAGTAGTAGTGACAGTAGTGGTGACAGTAGTAGTGACAGTAGTAGTGATAGTAGTGGTGACAGTAGTAGTGATAGTAGTAGTGATAGTAGTGGTGACAGTAGTGGTGACAGTAGTAGTGATAGTAGTGGTGCTAGTAGTGGTGACAGTAGTGGTGATAGTAGTGGTGACAGTAGTGGTGATAGTAGTGGTGACAGTAGTGGTGACAGTAGTAGTGATAGTAGTGGTGACAGTAGTAGTGGTAGTAGTAGTGACAGTAGTGGTGACAGTAGTGGTGATAGTAGTGGTGATAGTAGTGGTGACAGTAGTAATGGTTGTAGTAGTGGTAGTAGAAGTGACAGTAGTGGTGACAGTAGTGGTGACAGTAGTGGTGATAGTAGTGGTGATAGTAGTGGTGACAGTAGTAGTGGTAGTAGAAGTGACAGTAGTGGTGACAGTAGTGGTGACAGTAGTGGTGATAGTAGTGGTGATAGTAGTGGTGACAGTAGTGGTGATAGTAGTGGTGACAGTAGTGGTGACAGTAGTGGTGACAGTAGTGGTGACAGTAGTGGTGATAGTAGTGGTGATAGTAGTGGTGACAGTAGTAGTGATATTAGTAGTGACAGTAGTAGTTACAGTAGTGGTGACAGTAGTGGTGACAGTAGTGGTGATAGTAGTGGTGATAGTAGTGTAACAGTAGTAGTGATAGTAGTAGTGACAGTAGTAGTTACAGTAGTGGTGATAGTAGTGGTGATAGTAGTGGTGATAGTAGTGGTTATAGTAGTGGTGATAGTAGTGGTGATAGTAGTGGTGATAGTAGTGGTGATAGTAGTGGTGATAGTAGTGGTGGTAGTAGTAGTTAAGGTAGTAGTGGTAGTAGAGGTTATAGTAGTGGTGGTAGTAGTGGTGAAGGTAGTGGTGGTAGTAGTGGTGGTAGTAGTGGTGGTAGTAGTGGTGGTAGTAGTGGTGGTGGTAGTAGTGGTGGTAGTAGTGGTGGTAGTAGTGGTGGTAGTAGTGGTGATAGTAGTGAAGGTAGTAGTGGTAGTAGAGGTTGTAGTAGTGGTGGTAGTAGTGGTGATAGTAGTGGTGATAGTAGTGGTGGTAGTAGTGGTGGTAGTAGTGGTGGTAGTAGTGGTGATAGTAGTGGTGGTAGTAGTGGTGATACTAGTGGTGATAGTAGTGGTGATACTAGTGGTGATAGTAGTAGTGAAGGTAGTAGTGGTAGTAGTGGTGGTAGTAGTGGTGGTAGTAGTGGTGGTAGTAGTGGTGGTAGTAGTGGTGGTAGTAGTGGTGATAGTAGTGAAGGTAGTAGTGGTAGTAGTGGTGGTAGTAGTGGTGGTAGTAGTGGTGATAGTAGTGGTGATAGTAGTGGTGGTAGTAGTGGTGGTAGTAGTGGTGATAGTAGTGGTGGTAGTAGTGGTGATACTAGTGGTGATAGTAGTGGTGATACTAGTGGTGATAGTAGTAGTGAAGGTAGTAGTGGTAGTAGTGGTGGTAGTAGTAGTGGTTGTAGAGGTTATAGTAGTGGTGATAGTAGTGGTGATACTAGTGGTGGTAGTAGTGGTGATAGTAGTGGTGGTAGTAGTGGTGGTAGTAGTGGTGATAGTAGTGGTGGTAGTAGTGGTGATACTAGTGGTGATAGTAGTGGTGATAGTAGTGTTGATAGTAGTAGTGAAGGTAGTAGTGGTAGTAGTGGTGGTAGTAGTGGTGGTAGTAGTGGTGATAGTAGTGGTGGTAGTAGTAGTAGTGGTAGTAGTGGTGGTAGTAGTGGTGGTAGTAGTAGTAGTAGTAGTGGTGGTAGTAGTAGTAGTAGTAGTAGTAGTGGTAGTAGTAGTGGTGGTAGTAGTGGTGATAGTAGTAGTAGTAGTAGTAGTAGTGGTAGTAGTAGTAGTAGTGGTGGTAGTAGTAGTGGTGGTAGTAGTGGTGGTAGTAGTGGTGGTAGTAGTGGTGGTAGTAGTGGTGATAGTAGTGGTGGTAGTTGTAGTAGTGGTAGTAGTAGTAGTAGTGGTGGTAGTGGTAGTAGTAGTGGTAGTAGTAGTAGTAGTAGTAGTGGTGGTAGTGGTAGTAGTGGTGGTAGTAGTGGTGGTAGTAGTAGTGGTGGTGGTAGTAGTGGTGATACTAGTGGTGATAGTAGTGGTGATACTAGTGGTGATAGTAGTAGTGAAGGTAGTAGTGGTAGTAGTGGTGGTAGTAGTAGTGGTTGTAGAGGTTATAGTAGTGGTGATAGTAGTGGTGATACTAGTGGTGGTAGTAGTGGTGATAGTAGTGGTGGTAGTAGTGGTGGTAGTAGTGGTGATAGTAGTGGTGGTAGTAGTGGTGATAGTAGTGGTGATACTAGTGGTGATAGTAGTAGTGAAGGTAGTAGTGGTAGTAGTGGTGGTAGTAGTAGTGGTTGTAGAGGTTATAGTAGTGGTGATAGTAGTGGTGGTAGTAGTGGTGATAGTAGTGGTGGTAGTAGTGGTGGTAGTAGTGGTGATAGTAGTGGTGGTAGTAGTGGTGATACTAGTGGTGATAGTAGTGGTGATAGTAGTGTTGATAGTAGTAGTGAAGGTAGTAGTGGTAGTAGTGGTGGTAGTAGTGGTGGTAGTAGTGGTGATAGTAGTGGTGGTAGTAGTAGTAGTGGTAGTAGTGGTGGTAGTAGTGGTGGTAGTAGTAGTAGTAGTAGTGGTGGTAGTAGTAGTAGTAGTAGTAGTAGTGGTAGTAGTAGTGGTGGTAGTAGTGGTGATAGTAGTAGTAGTAGTAGTAGTAGTGGTAGTAGTAGTAGTAGTGGTGGTAGTAGTAGTGGTGGTAGTAGTGGTGGTAGTAGTGGTGGTAGTAGTGGTGATAGTGGTGGTAGTTGTAGTAGTGGTAGTAGTAGTAGTAGTGGTGGTAGTGGTAGTAGTAGTGGTAGTAGTAGTAGTAGTAGTAGTGGTGGTAGTAGTAGTGGTGGTAGTAGTGGTGGTAGTAGTGGTGGTAGTAGTAGTGGTGGTAGTAGTAGTGGTGGTAGTAGTGGTGGTGGTAGTAGTAGTGATAGTAGTGGTGGTAGTAGTGGTGGTAGTAGTAGGGGTGATAGTAGTGGTAGTAGTAGTGGTGGTAGTAGTGGTAGTAGTGGTGATAGTAGTAGTGATAGTAGTGGTGGTAGTAGTAGTGGTGGTAGTAGTGGTAGTAGTGGTGATAGTAGTAGTGATAGTAGTGGTGGTAGTAGTAGTGGTGGTAGTAGTAGTGATAGTAGTAGTGATAGTAGTGGTGGTAGTAGTGGTCGTAGTGGTAGTAGTGGTAGTAGTAGTAGTGGTAGTAGTAGTGGTGGTAGTAGTGAAGGTAGTAGTGGTAGTAGTGGTAGTAGTGGTAGTAGTAGTAGTGGTAGTAGTAGTGGTGATAGTAGTAGTGAAGGTAGTAGTGGTAGTAGTGGTAGTAGTGGTAGTAGTAGTAGTGGTAGTAGTAGTGGTGGTAGTAGTGAAGGTAGTAGTGGTAGTAGTGGTAGTAGTGGTAGTAGTAGTAGTGGTAGTAGTAGTGGTGATAGTAGTAGTGAAGGTAGTAGTGGTAGTAGTGGTAGTAGTGGTAGTAGTGGTAGTAGTAGTAGTGGTGATAGTAGTGGTGAAGGTAGTAGTGGTAGTAGTGGTAGTAGTGGTAGTAGTAGTGGTGGTAGTAGTGGTAGTAGTAATAGTGGTAGTAGTAGTGGTGGTAGTAGTGAAGGTAGTAGTGGTAGTAGTGGTAGTAGTGGTAGTAGTGGTAGTAGTAGTAGTGGTGATAGTAGTGGTGAAGGTAGTAGTGGTAGTAGTGGTAGTAGTGGTGGTAGTAGTGGTGGTAGTAGTGGTGATAGTAGTAGTGGTAGTAGTAGTGGTGGTAGTAGTGAAGGTAGTAGTGGTAGTAGTGGTAGTAGTGGTAGTAGTAGTAGTGGTAGTAGTAGTGGTGATAGTAGTGGTGGTAGTGGTAGTAGTAGTGATAGTATAGGTTATGGTAGTGGTAGTAGTAGTAGTGGTGATAGTAGTGGTGAAGGTAGTAGTGGTGATACTAGTGGTGATAGTAGTGGTGATAGTAGTGTTGATAGTAGTAGTGAAGGTAGTAGTGGTAGTAGTGGTGGTAGTAGTGGTGGTAGTAGTGGTGATAGTAGTGGTGGTAGTAGTAGTAGTGGTAGTAGTGGTGGTAGTAGTGGTGGTAGTAGTAGTAGTAGTAGTGGTGGTAGTAGTAGTAGTAGTAGTAGTGGTAGTAGTAGTGGTGGTAGTAGTGGTGATAGTAGTAGTAGTAGTAGTAGTAGTAGTAGTGGTAGTAGTAGTAGTAGTGGTGGTAGTAGTAGTGGTGGTAGTAGTGGTGGTAGTAGTGGTGGTAGTAGTGGTGGTAGTAGTGGTGATAGTAGTGGTGGTAGTTGTAGTAGTGGTAGTAGTAGTAGTAGTGGTGGTAGTGGTAGTAGTAGTGGTAGTAGTAGTAGTAGTAGTAGTGGTGGTAGTAGTAGTGGTGGTAGTAGTGGTGGTAGTAGTGGTGGTAGTAGTAGTGGTGGTAGTAGTAGTGGTGGTAGTAGTGGTGATACTAGTGGTGATAGTAGTGGTGATACTAGTGGTGATAGTAGTAGTGAAGGTAGTAGTGGTAGTAGTGGTGGTAGTAGTAGTGGTTGTAGAGGTTATAGTAGTGGTGATAGTAGTGGTGATACTAGTGGTGGTAGTAGTGGTGATAGTAGTGGTGGTAGTAGTGGTGGTAGTAGTGGTGATAGTAGTGGTGGTAGTAGTGGTGATAGTAGTGGTGATACTAGTGGTGATAGTAGTAGTGAAGGTAGTAGTGGTAGTAGTGGTGGTAGTAGTAGTGGTTGTAGAGGTTATAGTAGTGGTGATAGTAGTGGTGATACTAGTGGTGGTAGTAGTGGTGATAGTAGTGGTGGTAGTAGTGGTGGTAGTAGTGGTGATAGTAGTGGTGGTAGTAGTGGTGATACTAGTGGTGATAGTAGTGGTGATAGTAGTGTTGATAGTAGTAGTGAAGGTAGTAGTGGTAGTAGTGGTGGTAGTAGTGGTGGTAGTAGTGGTGATAGTAGTGGTGGTAGTAGTAGTAGTGGTAGTAGTGGTGGTAGTAGTGGTGGTAGTAGTAGTAGTAGTAGTGGTGGTAGTAGTAGTAGTAGTAGTAGTAGTGGTAGTAGTAGTGGTGGTAGTAGTGGTGATAGTAGTAGTAGTAGTAGTAGTAGTGGTAGTAGTAGTAGTAGTGGTGGTAGTAGTAGTGGTGGTAGTAGTGGTGGTAGTAGTGGTGGTAGTAGTGGTGATAGTGGTGGTAGTTGTAGTAGTGGTAGTAGTAGTAGTAGTGGTGGTAGTGGTAGTAGTAGTGGTAGTAGTAGTAGTAGTAGTAGTGGTGGTAGTAGTAGTGGTGGTAGTAGTGGTGGTAGTAGTAGTGGTGGTAGTAGTAGTGGTGGTAGTAGTGGTGGTGGTAGTAGTAGTGATAGTAGTGGTGGTAGTAGTGGTGGTAGTAGTAGGGGTGATAGTAGTGGTAGTAGTAGTGGTGGTAGTAGTGGTAGTAGTGGTGATAGTAGTAGTGATAGTAGTGGTGGTAGTAGTAGTGGTGGTAGTAGTGGTAGTAGTGGTGATAGTAGTAGTGATAGTAGTGGTGGTAGTAGTAGTGGTGGTAGTAGTAGTGATAGTAGTAGTGATAGTAGTGGTGGTAGTAGTGGTCGTAGTGGTAGTAGTGGTAGTAGTAGTAGTGGTAGTAGTAGTGGTGGTAGTAGTGAAGGTAGTAGTGGTAGTAGTGGTAGTAGTGGTAGTAGTAGTAGTGGTAGTAGTAGTGGTGATAGTAGTAGTGAAGGTAGTAGTGGTAGTAGTGGTAGTAGTGGTAGTAGTAGTAGTGGTAGTAGTAGTGGTGGTAGTAGTGAAGGTAGTAGTGGTAGTAGTGGTAGTAGTGGTAGTAGTAGTAGTGGTAGTAGTAGTGGTGATAGTAGTAGTGAAGGTAGTAGTGGTAGTAGTGGTAGTAGTGGTAGTAGTGGTAGTAGTAGTAGTGGTGATAGTAGTGGTGAAGGTAGTAGTGGTAGTAGTGGTAGTAGTGGTAGTAGTAGTGGTGGTAGTAGTGGTAGTAGTAATAGTGGTAGTAGTAGTGGTGGTAGTAGTGAAGGTAGTAGTGGTAGTAGTGGTAGTAGTGGTAGTAGTGGTAGTAGTAGTAGTGGTGATAGTAGTGGTGAAGGTAGTAGTGGTAGTAGTGGTAGTAGTGGTGGTAGTAGTGGTGGTAGTAGTGGTGATAGTAGTAGTGGTAGTAGTAGTGGTGGTAGTAGTGAAGGTAGTAGTGGTAGTAGTGGTAGTAGTGGTAGTAGTAGTAGTGGTAGTAGTAGTGGTGATAGTAGTGGTGGTAGTGGTAGTAGTAGTGATAGTATAGGTTATGGTAGTGGTAGTAGTAGTAGTGGTGATAGTAGTGGTGAAGGTAGTAGTGGTAGTAGTGGTAGTAGTGGTGGTAGTAGTGGTGATAGTAGTGGTGATAGTAGTGGTGGTAGTAGTGGTGATAGTAGTGGTAGTAGTAGTAGTGGTGGTAGTAGTGGTAGTAGTAGTAGTGAAGGTAGTAGTGGTAGTAGTAGTAGTGGTGGTAGTAGTGGTAGTAGTAGTAGTGAAGGTAGTAGTGGTAGTAGTGGTAGTAGTGGTAGTAGTAGTAGTGGTAGTAGTAGTGGTGATAGTAGTGGTGGTAGTGGTAGTAGTAGTGATAGTATAGGTTATAGTAGTGGTAGTAGTTGTAGTAGAGGTTATAGTAGTGGTAGTAGTGGTAGTAGTAGTAGTGGTGATAGTAGTAGTGAAGGTAGTAGTGGTAGTAGTGGTAGTAGTGGTGGTAGTAGTGGTGGTAGTAGTGGTGATAGTAGTAGTGGTAGTAGTAGTGGTGGTAGTAGTGAAGGTAGTAGTGGTAGTAGTGGTAGTAGTGGTAGTATTAGTAGTGGTAGTAGTAGTGGTGATAGTAGTGGTGGTAGTGGTAGTAGTAGTGATAGTATAGGTTATAGTAGTGGTAGTAGTAGTAGTGGTGATAGTAGTGGTGAAGGTAGTAGTGGTAGTAGTGGTAGTAGTGGTGGTAGTAGTGGTGATAGTAGTGGTGATAGTAGTGGTGGTAGTAGTGGTGATAGTAGTGGTAGTAGTAGTAGTGGTGGTAGTAGTGGTAGTAGTAGTAGTGAAGGTAGTAGTGGTAGTAGTAGTAGTGGTGGTAGTAGTGGTAGTAGTAGTAGTGAAGGTAGTAGTGGTAGTAGTGGTAGTAGTGGTAGTAGTAGTAGTGGTAGTAGTAGTGGTGATAGTAGTGGTGGTAGTGTTAGTAGTAGTGATAGTATAGGTTATAGTAGTGGTAGTAGTTGTAGTAGAGGTTATAGTAGTGGTAGTAGTGGTAGTAGTAGTAGTGGTGATAGTAGTAGTGAAGGTAGTAGTGGTAGTAGTGGTAGTAGTGGTGGTAGTAGTGGTGATAGTAGTGGTGATAGTAGTGGTGGTAGTAGTGGTGATAGTAGTGGTAGTAGTAGTAGTGGTGGTAGTAGTTGTAGTAGTAGTAGTGAAGGTAGTAGTGGTAGTAGAGGTTATAGTAGTGGTGGTAGTAGTAGTAGTAGTGGTAGTAGTGGTAGTAGTGGTAGTAGTGGTAGTAATGGTAGTAGTAGTGGTAGTAGTAGTGAAGGTAGTAGTGGTAGTAGTTGTAGTAGTAGTGAAGGTAGTAGTAGTGAAGGTAGTAGTAGTAGTAGTAGAGGTTATAGTAGTGGTGACAGTAGTAGTGGTGGTAGTAGTAGTGAAGGTAGTAGTGGTAGTAGAGGTTATAGTAGTGGTGGTAGTAGTGACATTAGTAGTGGTAGTAGTGGTGATAGTAGTGGTGGTAGTAGTAGTGGTAGTAGTGGTGGTAGTAGTGACAGTAGTAGTGGTAGTAGTGGTGATAGTAGTGGTGGTAGTAGTAGTGGTAGTAGTGGTGGTAGTAGTGACAGTAGTAGTGGTAGTAGTGGTGATAGTAGTGGTGGTAGTAGTAGTGGTAGTAGTGGTGGTAGTAGTGGTGATAGTAGTGGTGGTAGTAGTAGTGAAGGTAGTAGTGGTAGTAGTGGTAGTAGTGGTAGTAGTAGTAGTGGTAGTAGTAGTGGTGATAGTAGTGGTGTTAGTGGTAGTAGTAGTGATAGTATAGGTTATAGTAGTGGTAGTAGTAGTAGTGGTGATAGTAGTGGTGAAGGTAGTAGTGGTAGTAGTGGTAGTAGTGGTGGTAGTAGTGGTGATAGTAGTGGTGGTAGTAGTGGTGATAGTAGTGGTAGTAGTAGTAGTGGTGGTAGTAGTGGTAGTAGTAGTAGTGAAGGTAGTAGTGGTAGTAGTAGTAGTGGTGGTAGTAGTGGTAGTAGTAGTAGTGAAGGTAGTAGTGGTAGTAGTGGTAGTAGTGGTAGTAGTAGTAGTGGTAGTAGTAGTGGTGATAGTAGTGGTGGTAGTGTTAGTAGTAGTGATAGTATAGGTTATAGTAGTGGTAGTAGTTGTAGTAGAGGTTATAGTAGTGGTAGTAGTGGTAGTAGTAGTAGTGGTGATAGTAGTAGTGAAGGTAGTAGTGGTAGTAGTGGTAGTAGTGGTGGTAGTAGTGGTGATAGTAGTGGTGATAGTAGTGGTGGTAGTAGTGGTGATAGTAGTGGTAGTAGTAGTAGTGGTGGTAGTAGTTGTAGTAGTAGTAGTGAAGGTAGTAGTGGTAGTAGAGGTTATAGTAGTGGTGGTAGTAGTAGTAGTAGTGGTAGTAGTGGTAGTAGTGGTAGTAGTGGTAGTAATGGTAGTAGTAGTGGTAGTAGTAGTGAAGGTAGTAGTGGTAGTAGTGGTAGTAGTAGTGAAGGTAGTAGTAGTGAAGGTAGTAGTAGTAGTGGTAGTAGAGGTTATAGTAGTGGTGACAGTAGTAGTGGTGGTAGTAGTAGTGAAGGTAGTAGTGGTAGTAGAGGTTATAGTAGTGGTGGTAGTAGTGACATTAGTAGTGGCAGTAGTGGTGATAGTAGTGGTGGTAGTAGTAGTGGTAGTAGTGGTGGTAGTAGTGACAGTAGTAGTGGTAGTAGTGGTGATAGTAGTGGTGGTAGTAGTAGTGGTAGTAGTGGTGGTAGTAGTGACAGTAGTAGTGGTAGTAGTGGTGATAGTAGTGGTGGTAGTAGTAGTGGTAGTAGTGGTGGTAGTAGTGGTGATAGTAGTGGTGATAGTAGTGGTGATAGTAGTGGTGGTAGTAGTAGTGAAGGTAGTAGTGGTAGTAGAGGTTATAGTAGTGGTGGTAGTAGAGGTTATAGTAGTGGTGGTAGTAGTGGTAGTAGAGGTTATAGTAGTGGTGGTAGTAGTGGTAGTAGAGGTTATAGTAGTGAAGGTAGTAGTGGTGAAGGTAGTAGTAGTGAAGGTAGTAGTGGTAGTAGAGGTTGTAGTAGCAGTAGCAGCCATACATGTCCAATTCTAAATTGGTGCAGCATGCTGTCTTGCTTCCATTGGATAATATAATTTTAGAAAGGATGGACTATCAATGGATCGCAGGATTTTTTCATTCCCTGCTAAAGTGATTACTCTGTTACACAATCTGGGACTGGGCAGCTCTTTATGAATGAACCACAAAATACTTTCTGCTGGCCGTTTGAAGGACAACTCTTTCTCTCTGCATATCGGATCAATTTCTCTAAATTCAACTGTGTCACTCTCTCTGGGGTGGACTTCTCTGGGACCGCACACACGCACGCACGCACGCACGCACGCACGCACGCACGCACGCACGCACACGCACACACACACACACACACACACACACACACACACACACACACACACACACACACACACACACACACACAGGACATGAGTTCATCGCCGTATTTCCCAGCGCGATCCGCGCTGTTCCGTAAGGAGGCCAATGGAGTGACGTACCGTGTCCCTGCCCTGCTCTACCTGTCCCTGTCCAACTCCTTCCTGGCCTTTTGTGAGGAGAGACTCAGCCCCTCAGACGCCCAGGCTCACCTGCTGGTCATGCGCAAGGGCACATTCTACAGGAACTATGTAGAGGTCAGTACAGGTCACAGATTTAGGTTAGGACACAAGGGCACATTCTACAGGAACTATGTAGAGGTCAGTACAGGTCACAGATTTAGGTTAGGACACAAGGGCACATTCTACAGGAACTATGTAGAGGTCAGTACAGGTCACAGATTTAGAATAGGTCAAAGTCATTACAGGTGTCCTAATACTTAATATTAACATCTACCCTCCCTCCCTGTCTCTACCCTCCCTCCCTGTCTCTACCCTCCTACCCTCCCTCCCTGTCTCTACCCTCCCTCCCTGTCTCTACCCTCCCTCCCTGTCTCTACCCTCCTACCCTCCCTCCCTGTCTCTACCCTCCCTCCCTGTCTCTACCCTCCCTCCCTGTCTCTACCCTCCTACCCTCCCTCCCTGTCTCTACCCTCCCTCCCTATCTCTACCCTCCTACCCTCCCTCCCTGTCTCTACCCTCCCTCCCTGTCTCTACCCTTCCTCCCTGTCTGTACCCTCCTACCCTCCCTCCCTGTCTCTACCCTCCCTCCCTGTCTGTACCCTCCTACCCTCCCTCCCTGTCTCTACCCTCCTACCCTCCCTGTCTCTACCCTCCCTCCCTATCTCTACCCTCCCTCCCTGTCTCTACCCTCCCTCCCTGTCTGTACCCTCCTACCCTCCCTCCCTGTCTCTACCCTCCCTCCCTGTCTCTACCCTCCCTCCCTGTCTGTACCCTCCTACCCTCCCTCCCTGTCTCTATCCTCCCTCCCTGTCTCTACCCTCCCTCCCTCCCTCCCTGCTCCCTCCCTGTCTCTACCCTCCCTCCCTGTCTGTACCCTCCTACCCTCCCTCCCTGTCTCTACCCTCCCTCCCTGTCTCTACCCTCCCTCCCTGTCTGTACCCTCCTACCCTCCCTCCCTGTCTTTATCCTCCCTCCCTGTCTCTACCCTCTCTCCCTCCCTCCCTCCCTCCCTCCCTCCCTCCCTCCCTCCCTCCCTCCCTCCCTCCCTCCCTCCCTCCCTCCCTCCCTCCCTTCCTCCCTGTCTGTACACTCCTACCCTCCCTCCCTGCTCCCTCCCTGTCTCTATCCTCACTCCCTGTCTCTACCCTCCCTCCCTGTCTCGACTCTCCCTGTCTGTACCCTCCTACCCTCCCTCCCTGTCTCTACCCTCCTTGTCTGTACCCTCCCACCCTCCCTCCCTGTCTCTACCCTCCCTCCTTGTCTGTACCCTCCTACCCTCCCTCCCTCCCTGTCTCTACCCTCCCTCCCTGTCTCTACCCTCCCTCCCTGTCTGTACCCTCCTACCCTCCCTCCCTGTCTGTACCCTCCTACCCTCCCTCCCTGTCTCTACCCTCCTACCCTCCCTGTCTCTACCCTCCCTCCCTATCTCTACCCTCCCTCCCTGTCTCTACCCTCCCTCCCTGTCTGTACCCTCCTACCCTCCCTCCCTGTCTCTACCCTCCCTCCCTGTCTCTACCCTCCCTCCCTGTCTGTACCCTCCTACCCTCCCTCCCTGTCTCTATCCTCCCTCCCTGTCTCTACCCTCCCTGTCTCTATCCTCCCTCCCTCCCTCCCTGCTCCCTCCCTGTCTCTACCCTCCCTCCCTGTCTGTACCCTCCTACCCTCCCTCCCTGTCTCTACCCTCCCTCCCTGTCTCTACCCTCCCTCCCTGTCTGTACCCTCCTACCCTCCCTCCCTGTCTTTATCCTCCCTCCCTGTCTCTACCCTCCCTCCCTCCCTCCCTCCCTCCCTCCCTCCCTCCCTCCCTCCCTCCCTCCCTCCCTGTCTGTACACTCCTACCCTCCCTCCCTGCTCCCTCCCTGTCTCAATCCTCACTCCCTGTCTCTACCCTCCCTCCCTGTCTCGACTCTCCCTGTCTGTACCCTCCTACCCTCCCTCCCTGTCTGTACCCTCCCTCCCCGTCTCTACCCTCCTTGTCTGTACCCTCCCACCCTCCCTCCCTGTCTCTACCCTCCCTCCTTGTCTGTACCCTCCTACCCTCCCTCCCTCCCTGTCTCTACCCTCCCTCCCTGTCTCTACCCTCCCTCCCTGTCTGTACCCTCCTACCCTCCCTCCCTCCCTGTCTCTACCCTCCCTCCCTGTCTCTACCCTCCCTCCCTGTCTCTACCCTCCCCGCCTCTACCCTCCCTCCCTGTCTGTACCCTCCTAACCTCCCTCCCTGTCTCTACCCTCCCTCCCTGTCTCTACCCTCCCTCCCTGTCTCTACCCTCCATTACTGTCTCTACCCTCCTACCCTCCCTCCCTGTCTCTACCCTCCCTCCCTGTCTCTACCCTTCCTCCCTGTCTCTACCCTCCTACCCTCCCTCCCTGTCTCTACCCTCCCTCCCTGTCTGTACCCTCCTACCCTCCCTCCCTGTCTCTACCCTCCTACCCTCCCTGTCTCTACCCTCCCTCCCTGTCTCTATTCTCCCTCCCTGTCTCTACCCTCCTTACCTGTTTCTACCCTCCCTAACTGTCTCTACCCTCCATCCCTGTCTCTACCCTCCCTCCCTGTCTCTATCCTCCCTCCCTGTCTCTACCCTCCTTACCTGTTCCTACCCTCATACTCGGTCTCTACCCTCCCTCCCTGTCTCTACCCTCCTACCCTCCCTCCCTGTTCCCTCCCTGTTTCTACCCTCCCTAACTGTTTCTACCCTCCATCCCTGTCTCTACCCTCCCTCCCTGTCTCTATCCTCCCTCCCTGTCTCTATCCTCCCTCCCTGTCTCTACCCTCCTACTCTGTCTCTACCCTCATACTCGGTCTCTACCCTCCTACTCTGTCTCTACCCTTCCTCCCTGTCTCTACCCTCTATCGCTGTCTGTACCCTCCTACCCTCTATCGCTGTCTCTACCCTCCTTCCCTCCATCCCTGTCTCTACCCTCCTACCCTCCATCCCTGTCTCTACCCTCCTACCCTCCATCCCTGTCTCTACCCTCCTACCCTCCCTCCCTGTCTCCACCCCCCCAACTCCCTCCCGGTCTCTACCCCCCCCAACTCCCTCCCGGTCTCTACCCCCCCCCCCCCCCCCCCCCAACTCGCTCCCTGTCTCTACCCTTCCTTCCTCAGTGGGAGGACATGAGTGTTCTGGGTACGGCTCAGTTGGCGGGCCACCGGTCGATGAACCCGTGTCCTCTGTATGACGAGTTCACAGGCACCCTCTTCCTGTTCTTCATCGCTGTGCTGGGCCACACCTCCGAGTCCTACCAGCTGGTGACGGGTAAGAATGTAACGCGCCTCTGCTTCATCTCCAGTAACGACCAGGGCAACACCTGGAGCCCTGCCACTGACCTCACCAAGAGGGTCATAGGAGACACCATCAAAGGTGAGACACGGTCACAGCAGGTAGGTTGATCTCACGAGGTTATGAAGTTCTATGTTTTATGGTGAAGTACGTGTTTATTTCACATGGTGTCATATCTCTCTGTTTGTGGTTTGTGGTTCTGGTTGTGTTTCCCCTCCTCAGACTGGGCAACCTTCGCCCTGGGCCCGGGACACGGCATCCAGCTCAAGTCAGGCCGTCTGCTGGTGCCAGCGTACGCCTACCACATCGACTGCAAGGAGTGCTTTGGCCAGTTGTGCCTGACCACACCCCACGCTTTCTGTTTCCATAGCGACACCCACGGGCGGACGTGGCGTTTTGGGGAGGCGGTGCCAGGGCCAGAGAGCGTGGAGTGCCAGATGGTGTCTGTGGATCAGGAGGATGGCACCAACGTGCTGTACTGTAACGCCCGGAGCCCTCTGGGCTGCAGGGTCCAGGCCCTCAGTCTGGATGATGGAGCTGTCTTCCAGGATGGACAGCTGGTGCAGCGGCTCACAGAGCCACGTAATGGCTGCCACGGTAGCGTAGTGGGGTTCCCTGCCCCCCTACACCTCAACCTCCGCCCTCGGCCACCCACCCACGCCAGACACTGGACATCCTTCGAGGCTAAGACTGGTGACTCCTCCCCACCCACCGGCCCTCCCCCTCCCAGCTCCCCACAGAATTTCCTTACACCCACCTGGGTGGTGTACTCCCACCCGACGTGGACCAACGTGAGGAAGGACCTGGGGGTGTACCTCAGCCTGTTCCCCCGTGACCCGGACAGCTGGTCTGGCCCGTGGGTGATCTACGAGGGCCCCAGTGCCTACTCTGACCTGGCCTACCTGGAGCTGCCGTCAGCTGGGGCCCCGTCGGCCGTGGCCTTCGCCTGTCTGTTTGAGTGCGGCACCAGCACAGCTTATGATGAGATCTCCTTCAGCATCTTCACCCTCTACGAGCTCATTGACAACCTGCCACGCAACACAAAGTCAGGCAGCGACACACAGCTACTCAGCAACACACAGCCACCCAGCAACACACAGTCACCCAGCAACACACAGCCACCCAGCAACACACAGCCACCCAGCAACACACAGCCACCCAGCAACACACAGTCACCCAGCAACACACAGCCACCCAGCAACACACAGAGCTTCCACAACACAACACAACGCAAGCAAGAGAGACCAGAGGCGAGGAAGAGGAGGACGAGGAATATATGTGGTCTTTGCAATGTTTCCTAACTGCTAATTAACCGTTAATCCTAGTGTTTTCTGCTCGTTTCCTTCTGAAGCTCATGAAAAAAGTGTACAACAGAGTCATATTTAAATGCGGTCCACAGAGTTCTGACGTTTTACGTCTGCTGATGAATTTGTTTTGTCTGATATCTAGTCCATCCACGCCTAGTAACCCTCGACTTAATGCACATACTGTGTGTTTACATGTAGTGGTTGTGTCACGATAATGCAGAAACATTGCTGTAGTAGCCACGATTTATTGAATATTAGCCAGGGGCAGCCTACAGATGTAGGATCTTAATTTGAGCCAGTTTGCTCCTGCTGCAAAAGGAAATGTGAATTATTACGTGTATTATAATGAATGGACATTTTTGTAAGGGTTGATACATTTTTCATATAGGGAAAATCAAGTCTGAAATTACTAAGTGGGAATGACAAACTAAATAATCATTTTTAAACCTAAAATGCACTGCACGTTTTAAATGTCGTGCATTGCAGGAAAGTTATCCTGCAGAAGGGTGATCAAATGAAGAGCCTACATCTGTATAACTTGAAATGCATTTTCTGCTGGATTGTTGTAATCGACCAAGAACACCACTAGATGCTCACAAACATAACTTTGAATCATCCTTTATTAAACCAACCATCCTTTATTAAACCAACCATTCTTTATTAAACCAACCATCCTTTATTAAACCAACCATTCTTTATTAAACCAACCATTCTTTATTAAACCAACCATCCTTTATTAAACAAACCATCCTTTATTAAACCAACCATTCTTTATTAAACCAACCATTCTTTATTAAACCAACCATTCTTTATTAAACCAACCATATTTTATTAAACAAACCATCCTTTATTAAACCAACCATTCTTTATTAAACCAACCATTCTTTATTAAACCAACCATTCTTTATTAAACAAACCATCCTTTATTAAACCAACCATTCTTTATTAAACCAACCATTCTTTATTAATCCAACCATTCTTTATTAAACCAACCATTCTTTATTAAACCAACCATTCTTTATTAAACCAACCATCCTTTATTAAACAAACCATCCTTTATTAAACCAACCATTCTTTATTAAACCAACCATTCTTTATTAAACCAACCATTCTTTATTAAACAAACCATCCTTTATTAAACCAACCATTCTTTATTAAACCAACCATTCTTTATTAATCCAACCATTCTTTATTAAACCAACCATTCTTTATTAAACCAACCATCCTTTATTAAACCAACAATCCTTTATTAAACCAACCATTCTTTATTAAACCAACCATTCTTTATTAAACCAACCATATTTTATTACACCAACCATCCTTTATTAAACCAACCATTCTTTTTTAAACCAACCATCCTTTATTAAACCAACCATTCTTTATTAAACCAACCATTCTTTATTAAACCAACCATCCTTTATTAAACAAACCATCCTTTATTAAACCAACCATATTTTATTACACCAACCATCCTTTATTAAACCAACCATTCTTTTTTAAACCAACCATCCTTTATTAAACCAACCATTCTTTATTAAACCAACCATTCTTTATTAAACCAACCATATTTTATTACACCAACCATCCTTTATTAAACCAACCATTCTTTTTTAAACCAACCATTCTTTATTAAACCAACCATTCTTTATTAAACCAACCATTCTTTATTAAACAAACCATCCTTTATTAAACCAACCATTCTTTATTAAACCAACCATTCTTTATTAGACCAACCATTCTTTATTAAACCAACCATTCTTCCTCTGCAGTATTTGTGTACTGATTGGTACACTACATGAGCAAAAGTATGTGGACACCTGCTTGTTGAACATCTCATTCCAAAATCATGGCCATTAAAATGGAGTTGGTCTCCCCTTTGCTGTCATAACAGCCTCCACTCTTCTGGGAAGGCTTTCCACTAGATGTTGTAACATTGCTGCGGTGCCTTGCTTCCATACAGCCACAAGAGCATTAGTGAGGTTGGGCACTGATGTTGGGCGATTAGGCCTGGCTCGCAGTCAACGTTCCAATTCATCCCAAAGGTGTTCGATGGGGTTGAGGTCAGGGTTCCGTGCAGGCCAAGTTCTTCCACACCGATCTCGACAAACCATTTCTATATGGACCTCCCTTTGTGCACGGGGACATTGTCATGCTGAAACAGAAAATAGCTTTCCCAAAATTGTTGCCACAAAGTTGGAAGCACAGAATCGTCTAGAATGTCATTGTATGCTGTAGCATTAAGCTTTCCCTTCACTGGAACTAAGGGGCCTAGCCCGAACCATGAAAAACAGCCCCAGATCATTATTCCTTCTCCACCAAACTTTACAGTTGGCACTATGTATTTGGGCAGGTTGCCTTCTGCTGGCATCCGCCAAACCCAGGTTCGTCCGTCGGACTGCCAGATGGTGAAGCGTGATTCATCACACCAGAGAAGGAATTTCCACTGCTTTAAGAGTCCAACTGTGGCGAGCTTCACATCACTCCAGCCGACACTAGGCAATGCGCATGGTGATCTTAGGCTTTTGTGCGGCTGCTCGGCCATGGAAACCCATTTCATGAAGCTCCTGAAGAACAGTTATTGTGCTGACGTTGCTTCCAGGGCCAGTTTGGAACTCGGTAGTGGGTGTTGCAACCGAGGACAGATGATTTTTATGTGCTTCAGCACTCTGCGGTCACGTTCTGTGAGCTTGTGTGGCCTACCATTTCGCAGCTGAGCCGTTGTTGCTCCTAGACGTTTCCACTTCACAATAACAGCATTTACAGTAGACCGGGGCAGCTCTAGCAGGGCAGAAACTTGACGAACTGATTTGTTGGAAAGGTGGCGTCCTATGACGGTGCCACGTTGAAAATCACCGAGCTCTTCAGTAAGGCCATCCCACTGCCAATGTTTGTCTATGGAGAATGCATGGCTGTCAGCAACGGGTGTGGCTGAAATAGCTTAATCTATTAATTTGAAGGGCTGTCCACATATTTTTGTACATGTAGTGTATTTGCATGAGATGTCTGAGAAACTGTGCTTTTGTCTTGCTTTCCAACAACATGTAAAGACTGCATCACCCTATACTACACACACAAACAACATACCATTTCGTAAGCGTGTATGTTACATCGTCACACTCACATTATCTAAAAGCACTCAGTCAAGTTGTTTTCCTTTCTGGTGAAATTAAGAAGAAGGAAAGTAATTTTTGGAGAAGATTAGGAAAAGGGAAGTGAGAGCTGACAGTAAATTACGCTGAGAAAAAAAAGACAGGATGACTTTGCGATCATTAGAGACCGACACATTAGCCTGGGTTGACTCTTGTGTCTGGTGATGATATTTAGAAAGCCCTGGTGCAGTTATCTGATGTCACACCAGCCATTTTGTTTCTAAATACTCGTCACACACAATGGGCTATCACAGAGGTCATGTGGGAACACTGCTGTTTATATAGCCTATTAGACCTGCAACACTGTCTTAGTAACAGAGCCACTTATCCAGAAATGATTTGATGGCTTTACTCTGGTCACAACCTGTCCAGGGGTTAACATCTTGCCGAAATATATTTACAATTTAATAGAGCTGGGAAAAAAAAACATGTCCGTTGTGCTTCTAGGCCGAACTGACATCCAACATTCTGTTATGTACTATCTGAGACATCTCCAGCTGAGTGGAGGTTGCCGTGGGCGACTCCAAACCGCCCTGGGGGAGGGGCTTGCGTTTGAGTGTGGCAGTCAATCTTTTCCGGAACACCCTGCACAGGAACACATAGATCAGCGGGTCCAGACACACGTTTGTGGCAGACAGCCAGAGAGTGGTCTCCTTGGCAACGTAGAGTGCGTTTTGCGCCCGACAGTGGTTGTCTATGTTTCGGGTCTGGGTGAGAGTGTAGGGCACCCTGGCGAAATGAAAAGGGGCGAAACAAACGAAAAACACCCCCACCACCACAAAGACTTTGGCCTTGGTCCTGCGGCTGGCCGCTTTGGAACCACTACGCGAGGCTTTGTAAGACTCGTAGACTTTCCGACTGATGAAGGTGTAACACAGCAGCATCAGAGCCAGTGTTCCCCAAAACACCACCTGGGAAGAGGAGGAGAAAACCCCGTAAGGCATCAAACGTCATCATCAGAAAAGCTAAAGCAACATTTTTCATCACAAATAGGTGCTAAGTCCAGGCACTCGTGTGCTTTTGAAAGTTAAAAAGCTTTTAATGTGTTTGGCTAAGTCATTATTCAAATACATTATTATCGCTTACCGGCCAACGCCTTCATCAGGGTGTCAACATGTAATCAGTATAAATGCAACAATTTCAATGATTTTACTGATATCATGTAAGGAAATCAGTCAATTGAAATAAGTAAATTTTCCCTAATCTATGGATTTCACATGACTGGGCAGGGGCACAACCTGGGAGGGCATAGGCCCACCCACTTGGGAGCCAGGCCGACCTATTGAGAAGCCAGGCCTAGCCAACCAGAATGAGTTTTTCCCCACAAAAGGGCTTTATTACAGACATAAATACTCCTCAGTTTCTTCAGCTGTCCGGTTGGCTGGTCTCAGATAATCCCGTAGGTGAAGACGCCAGATGTGGAGGTCCTGGGCTGAGCTTTAGCCTGAGAATTAAATGTTAATTTCTCTACCATAAGCCGCCTCCACCATCCAACTGGCCTCACTACCCCAGACCAGATGTAACCATGCCAGCCCAAGACTTCCACATCCGTCTTCTTCACCTGCGGGATCGTCTGAGACAAGCCACTAGCTGATGAAACTGTGGGTTTGTACAACCCGAAGAATTTCTGCACAAACTGTAAGATAACGGTCTCAGGGAAGCTCATCTGTATTCTCGTCGTCCTCACCAGGGACTTGACTTGACTGCAGTTTAGGGTAGTAACTGACTTCAGTGGGAAAATGCTCCCCGTTGATGTCCACTGACACGCTGGAGAAGTGTGCTCTTCATGGAGGAATCCCGGTTTCAACTGTACCGGGCAGATGGCAGACAGCGTGTATGGCGTTGTGTGGGCGAGCGGTTTGCTGATGTCAACATTGTGAAGAGAGTGCCTAATGGTGGCGGTGTGGATATGGTATGGGCAGGCGTAAGCTACGGACAATGAACACAAATGCAATTTATTGATGGCAATTTGAATGCACAGAAATACGGTGACGAGATCCTGAGGCCCATTGTTGTGCCATTCATCCGTCGCCATCACCTCATGTTTCAGCATGATAATGCAAGGCCCCATGTGACAAGGATCTGTACACAATTCCTGGAAGCTGAAAAGGTCTGTTCTTCCATGGCCTGCATACTCACCAGACATGTCACCCATTGAGCATGTTTGGGATGCTCTGGATCGACATGTACAACAGCGTGTTCCAATTCCCTGCAATATCCAGCAACTTCGCACAGCCTTTGCAGAAGAGTGGAACAACATTCCACAGGCCACAATCAACAAACAGCCTGATCAACTCTCTGCGAAGGAGATGTGTCACACTGCATGAGGCAAGTGGTGGTCACATCAGATACTGATGCCCCTACTGTATTTTTTTAAGGTATCTGTGACCAACTGATGCATATCTGTATTCTCAGTCATGTGAAATCCATAGATTAGAGCCTAATGAATTTATATAAATTGACTGATTTCTTATATGAACTGGAACTCAGTACAATCTTAGAAATGGTTGCATGTTGTGTACAAGAATATTGCCCATACTTGGCAGAAGTAGTTGAAGCCCTCGTGCCACAGCATGCCGGCCTGACCCTTTAGAGAGGTACACTTCAGCCGGCCACCAGAGAACAGCGGTGTGCGGTCACTCAGAATGGCATTGGGCAGAGCCAGAGAAACCATCACAGCCCAGACGGCCGCACTCAAGGCCTGTCCCACCCCGACCCTCTGGAGGGCGCACTTCCCAAAGGGCCTGACTATCTTGAGGTAGCGGTCCAGGCTGATGAGCCCCAGGAGCAGGATGCTGATGTACATGGTGGTGTAGAAGAGGACGGCGGAGTAGCGGCAGTAGAACGCACGCAGACGCCAGGAGCCCACGTCGGCGTCCGCGAGGACCTTCAACGGAATGGACAGGGTCATCAGCAGGTCTGCCACCACCTGTTGACGGACAGGCCATCACGTCAGTCATGTTGTTAAACTATTATTGACAGTCAGACAACTAAATTGATTTATCACAGAAAATAAATGCTGGTTCCCTTACTACGTTCTTCAGGTAGACCACGAAGGTGGTGGTGCTACGGATGTTGAAGAAGATCCATGCAGCCAGGCAGTTGAGTACCAGCGCAAACAGGAAGAGGGCGCTGTAGAGACAGGGGAAGACCACCGCCGTCACGCTGGTGTCACGCACACACTTCAGGGACAGGTTTGATTGGCTGCCGTTCATCCTCACGCCCAGAAGTACTTTAGAGAGAGAGAGAGAGAGAGAGAGAGAGAGAGAGAGAGAGAGAGAGAGAGAGAGAGAGAGAGAGAGAGAGATTCAGTGTAATATGCAGCACAATTAGAATGCACTTTTTCATAAGACCCTTCACAATGTATGTTTAAAAATGTATTTAATATTTATTTGGACATAATAAATAAATCAAGTAGGTTAGTGCTCTGTACAGAGCGGTTCAATTTATGCCGTTGATAGACAGTACATTTACTGTGTCAGTCGTTTCTTACAATCTCCTGTCTGTCTGTCTGTCCGTCCGTCCGTCCGTCCGTCTGTCTCTGTATCCGCTTGGCCTTCCGCTTTACATAAGAAGTCTAAACAGCTTAGAATCACATTCAGTGCAGTAACAGGTGCTATGGCAACCGAGGCACATTTTCAAAGTTGGATCCATTCAGGGGTCTATAGGCTGATACTCAGAAGACATGTATCCCTTTAAAAATATGTTTCTACAACTTGATGAGAGATTTGAGCCAAATTCCTGAAAATACACTTGATGTCCCTTCATGAATCTGTATTCATTCAGTTTGATTTGGACAGCTCACGAAGAATGTGCTGTGAAGTAGGCCATTAAACGAAAAACTACATTGAAATGCTTGAATGTATACTCTTCCCTGTGACATAAAAAAATATTCAATTGTTATGCAGAATGGTTATACACTGTCAAACATAATCATAAATTACATTAAATGCATAAATTAAAATGTCCTTACCCTCCTTTGATTGAAGTTTCAATGTTGAAGATGTGAAATTCACAGGGAACACTCAATATGAAGAGAAAAACTCAGCAAACGTCACTCAATATGGACAAGTGAAATATCCAATTCAGCTGTTTTTTTCCTTACAATCTTTCCAAGACTTAACAATTTCTCTTTATTTTCAAGGGTCACATTGGCTTTCACACCGACCAACAAACCGGTCCATTTCAGCGTACTGTATGCACGTGTAATGGTATTTTCTGTAGGAGGTCTCTGGGTCTCTACGTAGAGCTTGTGTGTGGCTGTCTCGTCACAATCCCAATGACTTTGCCAATGAGTGACTTTGCCTGTGTGAATGAGCCTGTACCTCCTCTCTTCCTGTTTAATTGTCCACTGAGAGGTTAGTATGGCATGGTGCCAGTCTCCCAGTGCCAGTGTGCGTCAGTTTCACTAGTTGGTGAACGAGCGGCGAACGCAGCAGGCAGGACACACTTCCTGACTGTGATCTTAAAGAGGCCCCCCAGGGCCACACCCCATTCACTCTCCCTGGCCTAGTCCTCCCACCCATTTCTCTTTCCTATGTTCAAAGCCCTGTCTTAATGATGCCAAACCAGAGCAAAGCGGCAGTGTAGTGACAAGCATGCAGAAATCATTCATCTCTGCTGATTGATTACTGTCTTCAACTGTGTATCTGTGGGGCCTTCTTATCTCCTGACAGGTTTTGATTGAATAGGGCCCAGAGTCCTCAGCACCCTGTCTACTACGCTGCATTGTATTGTGCATGGTAGTGTGCATGGTAGTGGTGTGCATGGTAGTGTGCAGCGTAGTGTGCATGGTAGTGTGCATGGTAGTGTGCATGGTAGTGGTGTGCATGGTAGTGGTGTGCATGGTAGTGGTGTACATGGTAGTGTGCATGAAAGTGTGCATGGTAGTGGTGTGCATGGTAGTGGTGTGCATGGTAGTGGTGTACATGGTAGTGTGCATGAAAGTGTGCATGGTAGTGGTGTGCATGGTAGTGGTGTGCATGGTAGTGGTGTACATGGTAGTGTGCATGAAAGTGTGCATGGTAGTGGTGTGCATGGTAGTGGTGTGCATGGTAGTGGTGTACATGGTAGTGTGCATGAAAGTGTGCATGGTAGTGGTGTGCATGGTAGTGGTGTACATGGTAGTGTGCAGGAAAGTGTGCATGGTAGTGGTGTGCATGGTAGTGGTGTGCATGGTAGTGGTGTACATGGTAGTGTGCATGGAAGTGTGCATGGTAGTGGTGTGCATGGTAGTGGTGTGCATGGTAGTGGTGTGCATGGTAGTGGTGTACATGGTAGTGTGCATGGAAGTGTGCATGGTAGTGGTGTGCATGGTAGTGGTGTGCATGGTAGTGGTGTGCATGGTAGTGTGCATGGTGGTATTGTGCATGGTAGTGTGCATGGTAGTGTGCATGGTGGTATTGTGCATGGTAGTGTGCATGGTGGTGTGCATGGTGGTATTGTGCATGGTAGTGGTGTGCATGGTAGTCTGTGCATGGTGGTGGTAGTGGTGTGCATGGTAGTGTGCATGGTAGTTGTGTGCATGGTAGTGTGCATGGTAGTGGTGTGCATGGTAGTGTGCAGGGTAGTGTGCATGGTAGTGTACATGGTAGTGTGCATGGTGGTATTGTGCATGGTATTGTGCATGGTAGTGTGCATGGTAGTGGTATGCATGGCAGTGTGCATGGTAGTGTGCATGGTTATGTGCTTGGTGGTATTGTGCATGGTATTGTGCATGGTAGTGTGCATGGTGGTATTGTGCATGGTAGTGTGCATGGTAGTGTGCATGGTGGTGTGCATGGTGGTATTGTGCATGATAGTGTGCATGGTAGTCTGTGCATGGTCGTGGTAGTGGTGTGCATGGTAGTGTGCATGGTAGTGGTGTGCATGGTGGTATTGTGCATGGTAGTGTGCATGGTAGTGGTGTGCATGGTAGTGTGCAGCGTAGTGTGCATGGTAGTGTGCATGGTAGTGTGCATGGTGGTATTGTGCATGGTATTGTGCATGGTAGTGTGCATGGTAGTGGTGTGCATGGCAGTGTGCATGGTAGTGTGCATGGTTATGTGCATGGTGGTATTGTGCATGGTAGTGTGCATGGTAGTCGTGTGCATGGTGGTGATGTGCATGGTAGTGTGCATGGTGGTGATGTGCATGGTAGTGTGCATGGCAGTGTGCATGGTAGTGGTGTGCATGGTGGTGATGTGCATGGTAGTGTGCATGGTAGTGGTGTGCATGGTGGTGATGTGCATGGTAGTGGTGTGCATGGTAGTGGTGTGCATGGTGGTGATGTGCATGGTAGTGTGCATGGTGGTGTGCATGGTGGTGATGTGCATGGTAGTGTGCATGGCAGTGTGCATGGTAGTGGTGTGCATGGTGGTGATGTGCATGGTAGTGTGCATGGTAATGGTGTGCATGGCGGTGATGTGCATGGTAGTGTGCATGGTAGTGGTGTGCATGGTAGTGTGAGTTGTAGCGTGCATGGCAACATGCACGCAATGCAGAGTCGGAGTAAGCATGCAGCAGGCAGGATATCTCAATGCCCTTGTTGTCCTCTATTATAATTTGTTTGTTGTTTGTGTGTTATAGTGCTTCTGTGTTTCTTTGACTTGGAGGGTTTGTTCTGTTGTGTAATCTCTAAAACCCACCATAACTCTGTGTAACATGCAACTGAAACATGAGGCTGAGAGTTTAAGGGCTGATATCTTTAGTGGAAAAAGTACCCAATTGTCATACTTTAGTAAAAGTAAAGATACCTTAATAGAAAATTACTCAAGAATGCGTGAAAGTCACCCAGTAAAATATTACTTGAGTAAAAGTCTAAAAGTATTTTTAAATATACTTAAGTATCAAAAGTAAAAAGTATAAATCATTTCAAATTCCTTATATTAAGCAAACCAGACGGCACAAGTTTTTATGTTTTTTAAATTCACGAATAGCCACTGGTAAACTTAGACATCATTTACAAACAAAGTATTTGTGTTTAAGTGACTACGCCAGATCAGAGGCAGTAGGGATGACCAGGGATGTTCTTTTGATAAGTGCGTGAACTGGACCATTTTCCTGTCTTGCTAAGCATTCAAAATGTAATGAGTACTTTTGGTTGTCAGGGAAAATGTAAGGAGTAAAAAGTACATTATTTTCTTTTGGAGTAAAAGTTGTAAAATATATAAATAGTAAAGTAAAGTGCCCAAAAACTACTTAACTAGTACTTTAAAGTTTTAAATTTTTATTTTTTTTACTTAAGGACTTCATACCACTGCTATGAGAAATGGGAAATGTGCTTGCAGAAGCTTGCGTTTTTTCCACCACTGTCACTTTATTTTGCTACACAGTTTAGTTATCAAATATCTGACTTCCTGTGTAATAGTTTTTTTAATTTTAAAGAAGGCCAGAATGTGTAATGGAACCAGCAGTGAGTGACACACTTCTTCCCTTCGAAATATCCAACAACTGTTACAAACCACGCAAAACCATAATGAGAATAGTTTCTCTACCACTGAGGAACCTGTATGAAATTAAAGTCCAACTGACACACTTCTATTATGGTCTTTCATTGAAGTTTAAAGGTTATTTACAGAAGTGCTTGAAAAGGTCAGTTGTGTGTGTTGTATATGAAATACCATTTACTATCACTACTATTATCATTGTTTTGATGGACTCATTCTTAGGTTGGTCACGCCCTGATCTGTTTCACCTGTCTTTGTGATTGTCTCCTCCCACCCCCAGGTGTCTCCTTTTTTCCCCATTAGTCCCCGGTGTATTTATCCCTGTGTTTCCTGTCTCTGTGCCAGTTTGTCTTGTTCTCCTAGCTCCTATTTTTTTTTCCCAAGTCTCTGTTTTTTCCAAACCCTCCTGGTTTTGACCCTTGCCTGCCCTAACACCATCTCCACCTGCCTGTCTTGACCTCGAGCCTGCCTATCCCCTGGTACTGTTTGGACTCTGACCTGGTTTATGAACTCTCGCCTGTCCCCGACCTGTCTTTTGCCTCCCCCCTTTTGGTTTAAATATCGGAGCTCAACCATCTGCCTCCTGTGTCTGCATTTGAGTCTCGCCTTGTGCCCTTATAATAATCACCCACTCAAAAACACAGTCAAAAGTTTGTTGAATTTTCAACGTGTTACTACTATGCTTTCAACTATCTAAAAGCACAACAAAGTTCAAATGGGAATACAATGTCAGATATTTTGTATTTATACATCAACTCAATGTGTTATCACTGTGTTTCATCTAATAGCATAACCCAATAACCTGGATTGCAGTTGAGAATGAGATGACATTAAAGTACATGGTGTGATGTGATCAACGCTGTTCAATATTCTACACAGATTATTACAGCGATTGGGAAGATCTTCACAGACCTGCGACCTTTGCACACTATCTTGAAACATGCATTCCCCCGAGGGTAATGACTCCGAAAGCTAATTGGAGTCAGGAGTCAGCTAACCTGGAGTCCAATCAATGAGACGAGATTGGAGATGTTGGTTAGAGCTGCCCTGCCCTATAAAAAACACTCTCAAAATTTGAGTTCGCTATTCACAAGAAGCATTGCCTGATGTGAACCATGCCTCGAACAAAAGAGATCTCAGAAGACCTAATTGTTGACTTGCATAAAGCTGGAAAGGGTTACAAAAGTATCTCTAAAAGCCTTGATGTTCATTAGTCCACGGTAAGACAAATTGTCAATCAATGGAGACAGTTCAGCACTGTTGCTACTCTCCCTAGGAGTGGCCGTCCTGCAAAGATGACTGCCAGAGCACAGCACAGAATACTCAATGAGGTTAAGAAGAGTGTCAGCTAAAGACTTACCGAACATGCTAACATCTCTGTTGACGAGCCTACAATACGTGAAACACTAAACAAGAATGATGTTCATGGGAGGACACTACGGAAGAAGCCACTGCTGTCCAAAAGTGCTGTTGGCAAAACAATTTAACTACAATTGAGTTGTTTGGAAGGAACACACAACACTATGTGTGGAGAAAAAAAGGCACAGCACACCAACATCAAAACCTCTTCCCAACTGTAAAGTATGGTGGAGGGAGCATTGTGGTTTGGGGCTGCTTTGCTGCCTCAAGTCCTGGACAGCTTGCTATCATCGACGGGGAAATGAATTCCCAAGTCTATAAATACATTTTTCAGGAGAATGTAAGGCTATCTGTCCGCCAATTGAAGCTCAAAAGAAGTTGGGTGATGCAACAGGACAACGAACAAAAACAGAAGTAAAGCAGCAGTAGTATTTGGAGAGGGCATGGCGTGCCATGCCAAATTTCTTCAGCCGCCTCAGGAAGTAGAGATGCTGTTGCTCCCTCTTTACAAGAGTGGTGTTGTTAGTCCATGACGGGTCCTCGGTGATGTGGACGCTGAGGAACTTAAAACTTGAGACTCTCTACTGTAGTCCCGTTGATGTGGATCAGGGCATGTTCCTTCCTCTGCTTCCTGAAGTCATCAATCAACTACTTTGTTTTGCTGACGTTGAGGGTAAGGTTGTTGTCATGACACCACAATGCCAGTTCACTTACCCCCTCCCTATAGGCTGACTTGTTATCGTCGGTTATCAGGCCTACAACTGTAGTGTCGTCAGCAAACTGGTGGAGTTGGTGTCGTGCAAAGCAACATTGTCATGGGTGAACAGGGAGTACAGCAGAGGACAGAGGACACACCCCTGGGGGGACCCTACGGGAGTACAGCAGAGGGCTGAGGACACACCCCTGGGGGAACCCCGTGTTAAGAGTCAGTGGGGAGGAGGTGTTTTTGCCAATCCTCACAGCCTGTGATGGTCTGCCCGTCAGGAAGTCCAGGATCCATTTGCAGAGGGTGGTGTCCAGACCCATGGCTCTGAGCTTGGTGTCGAGCTTGGAGGGAACAATTGTGTTGAATGCTGAACAATAGTCAATGAACATCATTCTCACATAGGTGTTCCTCTTGTCCAGAGGTTTTACGGCTGTGTGAATAGCGATGGAAATGACGTTTTCCATGGATCTTTTAGACAGTAGAAAAATTATGTGCCCAGTATGCTGGCCTTGATGTGGGCCATGATCAGCCTCTCTAAGCACTTCATGACCGCCCTGCGCCAGCAGCATACCACCCTGCATCCCACTGCTTGCTTGCTTCTGAAGCTAACTTGGTTTGGTCCTGGTTGGTCCCTAGATGGGAGACCAGATGCTGTTGAAAGTGGTGTTGGAGGACCAGTTGGAGGCAACCATTCCTCTGGTCCCTCAAATAAATATCCCAATACCCCAGGGCAATGATTGAGGACGTTGCCCTGTGTAGGGTGCCATCTTTCAGATGGGATGTTAAACAGGTGTCCTGCCACTCTGTGGTCACTAAAGATCCCATGGCACTTATTGTAAGAGTAGGGGTGTTAACCCCGGTATCCTGGCTAAATTCCGAATCTGGCCCTCATATTGTCATGGTCAACTAATCATCCAGAAGGCAAGGTCAGTACAGGTGCATCAAAGCTGGGACCGAGAGACTGAAAAACAGCTTCTATCTCAAGGCCATCAGACTGTTAAACAGCCACCACTAACATTGAGTGGCTGCTGCCAACACACTGACTCAACTCCAGCCACTTTAATAATGGGAATTGATGTAAAATATATCACTAGCCACTTTAAACAATGCTACTTAATATAATGTTTACATACCCTACATTATTCATCTCATATGTCTACGTATATACTGTACTCTATATCATCTACTGCATCTTTATGTAAGACATGCCACTTTAAACTATGCCACTTTGTTTACATACTCATCTCATATGTATTTACTGTACTCGATACCATCTACTGCATCTTGCCTATGCCGCTCTGTACCATCACTCATTCATATATATTTATGTACATATTTTTTATCCCTTTACACTTATGTGTATAAGGTAGTAGTTTTGGAATTGTTAGCTAGATTACTCGTTGGTTATTACTGCATTGTCGGAACTAGAAGCACGAGCATTTCGCTACACTCGCATTAACATCTGCTAACCATGTGCATGTGACAAATAACATTTGATTTGATTTGATCCCCAGCTTCCAATTGGCTCATTCACCCGCCCTCCTTTCCCCTGTAACTCTTCCCCAGGTCATTGCTGTAAATTAAAATGTGTTCTCAGTCAACTTACCTGGTAAAATAAGTGTTAAGTACATTTAAAAAAGGACTGAGGTGAGGGCAACAGCACCATATTCATTTGGGCATGTCACCTTGTTTGTCTTGGGCACTGGGACAATGGTGATCTATTTAAAGCAGATTGGGACTACAACCTGGGACAGGGACAGGTTGAATATATCTGAGAAGACATCTGCCAGTTGGTCAGCACACACACTGAGGACGTGGCCCGGGGGACGTCATCTGGGATGGCGACTTTGTGATTATTCACTCTTTTGAGAGTTTTCCTCAAGTCAGCCTCAGCGAGGGAAAGCACCTGGTCGTCAAATCCAATGTAAAAATGTTCACGTAGATTCCACATCACAATACGTTGACACATTACGTTAAAACAACATTGATTCAACCAGTTTATACCCAATGGGTGGTTTTACATGCTCTGTGATAACAAGCTAAAGTAACGGTGAAATAACAGCTTGTGTGACCTAATTCATTTTACATTTAGATTTTAGTCATTAATCAGATTGACTTACAGTTAGTGCATCCATCTTAAGGTAGCTAGGTGAGACAACCACACATCACAGTAATCCAACTTGCTCTCCAACAATTATGGGTAGAAACATTTTAACAAGTATAGAACAAAAGAAAACCAATCTAAGACAAAGTTATTTAGTTTTCCTCAGGACATTTTATTCAAATCCCCTATTTAGCCTACAATGTGTTTTTGTCTCAATTAGAGAAATGTCTAATTGGATGATACTCCTCCCTGTCTATGTTGAGCGGTTCTATGTGGTGCCTGATGTCATTTGTGAAGGTGTCCCTTTTCTCTTCAGCATCCCCATAAGTTTCTCTTTGAACTCCCTGCACAGGAAGAAGTAGAGGAGTGGGTCCAGGCAGATGTTGACGGTGGACAGCCACAGGGTCACCTTTTGAGCGATGTTGATGGAGACTTGAGAACAGCCGTTGACATTGTTGGTCTGCTGAATGGTCCGTGGGATCCGCATGATGTGGAATGGAATGAAGCACACAGAGAACACGACCAGAACCAGGAAGACACGGACCTTTGTCTTTTGCTTGCCCTGACTGTTTTCGCTGCCGGAATTTCTGAAGGACTGGAGGACCTTGTTGGTGATGCACATGTAGCAAACTACAACCAGTATGCTTACGGCCCAGAACAAGACATCCATGAACACAACCACCACTGTGTGAAGTCTGACCCCGGCTGGGCTCTTCATGGACATACAGGAGGCATCCGTCTTGTTGCTGGCACCCTGATTGGTCAGGATAATGGTAGGGAGAGCAGTGGCTCCAAACAGCGCCACCCACACAGAGACAGACAGTACCTTACCGAAGACCAGGTTCTGACCCAACAACCTGCCACAGGGCCTGACGATCTTGAAGAAGCGGTCCAGACTGATGAGGCCCAGTAGAGTGATGCTTGTGTACATGCATGTGTAGAAGATGACACCTGAGTAGCGACAGGAGAACAGTCGTAACCCCACAGATGACGTAGGAAGTTTACTGGCCGCCACAATAGGCATGGTCAGGGTCATGAGAAGGTCAGCGGCCAAAAGGTTCTTCAGATACACCATGAAGGTGGAGGTTGAGCTCAGGTGCAGGGAGACCCAGGACGCGACCCCATTCAACATCAAGGCAAGTGGGAACATTGCAAAGTACAGACATGGGATAACCACATCTAGGTCGTGATAATTGAAAGAGCCACAGTCCAGAAGAAACAGGGGGGATGTCAGGTTAGATGTCATTGTAGCATCTGAAAAAAGGGAGAAGAAAAGTTATGGAAATATCTCAGTCTAATCCATTGTTTGCCAAATGAGGAACTTATTCAAGGACTTTCCTAAGTCAATACGAAAACATGCAAAATGAAGACACTGAGGAAAACCTTTGAATCACCTTGCATCATTTAACATGATTTGCATTGCTTTTGTTAGCAATAACAAGCTAGCTAGCTGCCACAGAGTGACCCAGCCCCAAAGCTAGCCCTGAGCCAGGCCCACCTCCTGGCCTACTCTGTGATCACTCGGCTACACAGCCGATGCCTCCCGGACTCTACCCCAACACTGATAGAATCCACTACTCCACCAGATCCTTGTCATAAGCTCTAGACCTTTGCATCGGATCATCGCTGCTAGCTAGCTGCTACAGAGTGGCTATGCTGGCTAACGTCCCTGCCCCAACGCTAGCACCAATTAGCCGCGAGCCAGGCGCATCTCCCGGCTAGAAAACAAAATTACTACAACTACAATACCTCTTTCGCCATCCGGCCTGTACCACCACGACTGGTCCACCGATGTAACTCCATCTGCTGTGCCCTCAACCGGCCAATTCCGGACGTCGGAACAGATGCTCCTACTTACCCCGGCCTGCAAACTTTAAACGCTGTGTCTCCCGCGTGCTAGCGTAGTAACGCTTCCCTGTTCTACCTGTTGCTGTTCACTGGATCCTATGATCACTTGGCTACATAGCTGATACCTGCTGGACTGTTCATTAGTCACAATACTCCATTTTGTTTATTTTTTTGTTTATCTTTCAGCCCCAGCCTAGAACTCAGGCTCTATGTGTAGTTAACTGACCATCTCCGCCCATTCATCACCATTTTACCTGTTGTTGTTGCCTAAGATAATTAGTGGTCGTTGTCTTACCCGTTGTTGTCTTAGCTGGCTCTCCCCATCAACACCTGTGATTGCTTTATGCCTCGCTTTATGTCTCTCTCAAATGTCAATATGCCTTGTACACTGTTGTTTAGAATAGTTATCATTGTTTTAGTTTACTGCGGAGCCCCTAGTCCCACTCAACATGCCTCAGACACCTCCTTTGTCCCACCTCCCACACATGCGGGGACCTCCCCCAGCATAACTAGCACGTCCAGAGATGCAACCTTTCTTATCTGGGACACTGTAAAGTCCATGGAGAATAAGAACACCTCCTCCCAGCTGCCCACTGCACTGAAGATAGGAAACACTGTCACCACTGATAAATCCACCATAATTGAAAATTTCAATAAGCATTTTTCTACTGCTGGCCATGCTTTCCACCTGGCTACTCCTACCCCTGTCAACAGCACTGCACCCCCAACAGCAACTCGCCCAAGCCTTCCCCATTTCTCCTTCTCCCAAATCCATTCAGCTGATGTTCTGAAAGAGCTGCAAAATCTGGACCCCTACAAATCAGCCGGGCTAGACAATCTGGACCCTTTCTTTCTATTACTAGCCTGTTCAACCTCTCTTTCGTGTCGTCTGAGATTCCCAAAGATTGGAAAGCAGCTGCGGTCATCCCCCTCTTCAAAGGGGGGGACACTCTTGACCCAAACTGCTACAGACCTATATCTATCCTACCATGCCTTTCTAAGGTCTTCGAAAGCCAAGTCAACAAACAGATTACCGACCATTTTGAATCTCACCATACCTTCTCTGCTATGCAATCTGGTTTCAGAGCTGGTCATGGGTGCACCTCAGCCACGCTCAAGGTCCTAAACGATATCTTAACCGCCATCGATAAGAAACATTACTGTGCAGCCGTATTCATTGATCTGGCCAAGGCTTTCGACTCTGTCAATCACCACATCCTCATCGGCAGACTCAACAGCCTTGGTTTCTCAAATGATTGCCTCGCCTGGTTCACCAACTACTTCTCTGATAGAGTTCAGTGTGTCAAATCGGAGGGTCTGTTGTCCGGACCTCTGGCAGTCTCTATGGGGGTGCCACAGGGTTCCATTCTTGGACCGACTCTCTTCTCTGTATACATCAATGAGGTCGCTCTTGCTGCTGGTGAGTCTCTGACCCACCTCTACGCAGACGACACCATTCTGTATACTTCCGGCCTTTCTTTGGACACTGTGTTAACAACCCTCCAGGCAAGCTTCAATGCCATACAACTCTCCTTCCGTGGCCTTCAATTGCTCTTAAATACAAGTAAAACTAAATGCATGCTCTTCAACCGATCGCTACCTGCACCTACCCGCCTGTCCAACATCACTACTCTGGACGGCTCTGACTTAGAATACGTGGACAACTACAAATACTTAGGTGTCTGGTTAGACTGTAAACTCTCCTTCCAGACCCATATCAAACATCTCCAATTCAAAGTTAAATCTAGAATTGGCTTCCTATTTCGCAACAAAGCATCCTTCACTCATGCTGCCAAACATACCCTTATAAAACTGACCATCCTACCAATCCTCGACTTTGGCGATGTAATTTACAAAATAGCCTCCAATACCCTACTCAACAAATTGGATGCAGTCTATCACAGTGCAATCCGTTTTGTCACCAAAGCCCCATATACTACCCACCATTGCGACCTGTACGCTCTCGTTGGCTGGCCCTCGCTTCATACTCGTCGCCAAACCCACTGGCTCCATGTCATCTACAAGACCCTGCTAGGTAAAGTCCCCCCTTATCTCAGCTCGCTGGTCACCATAGAATCTCCCACCTGTAGCACACGCTCCAGCAGGTATATCTCTCTAGTCACCCCCAAAACCAATTCTTTCTTTGGCCGCCTCTCTTTCCAGTTCTCTGCTGCCAATGACTGGAACGAACTACAAAAATCTCTGAAACTCGAAACACTTATCTCCCTCACTAGCTTTAAGCACCAACTGTCAGAGCAGCTCACAGATTACTGCACCTGTACATAGCCCACCTATAATTTAGCCCTATCAACTACCTCTTTCCCAACTGTATTTAATTAATTTATTTATTTTGCTCCTCTGCACCCCATTATTTTTATTTCTACTTTGCACATTCTTCCATTGCAAAACTACCATTCCAGTGTTTTACTTGCTATATTGTATTTACCTTGCCACCAAGGCCTTTTTTGCCTTTACCTCCCTTCTCACCTCATTTGCTCACATTGTATATAGACTTGTTTATACTTTATTATTGACTGTATGTTTGTTTTACTCCATGTGTAACTCTGTGTTGTTGTATCTGTCGAACTGCTTTGCTTTATCTTGGCCAGGTCGCAATTGTAAATGAGAACTTGTTCTCAACTTGCCTACCTGGTTAAATAAAGGTAAAATAAAAATAAATAAATAAAATCATCAGCCTGTTCATTATGCCCTGAATCTATTCTACCACGCCCAGAAATCTGCTCCTTTTTTCTCTGTCCCCAACGCACTAGACGACCAGTCTTGATAGCCTTTAGCCGTACCCTCATCCTACTCCTCCTCTGTTCCTCGGGTGACGTGTAGGTTAACCCAGGCCCTGCGTGTCCCCAGGAACTCTCATTTGTTGACTTCCATAACTGAAAAAGCCTTGGTTTCATGCACGTTAACATCAGAAGCCTCCTCCCTAAGTTTGTTTTACTCACTGCTTTAGCACACTCCGCCATCCCTGATGTCCTTGCCGTGTCTGAATCCTGGCTTAGGAAGCCCACCAAGAATTCTGAGATTTCCATACCCAACAGCAACATTTTCCATCAAAAAGGTGGAGGACTTGCAATCTACTCCAGAGATAGCCTGCAAAGTTCTATCATACTTTCCAGGTCTATGCCCAAACAGTTTGAGCTTCTAATTAAAAAATGTATCTCTCCAGAAATAAGTCTCTCACTGTTGCCGCCTGTTATAGACCCCCGTAAGCTCCCAGCAGTGCCCTGGACACCATATGTGAATTGATTGTCCCCCATCTATCTTCAGAGTTCATTCTGTTAGGTGAGCTAAAGTGGGATATGCTTAACACCGTGGCAGTCCTACAATCTAAGATAGATGGCCTCAATCTCACACAAATTATCAAGGAACCCACCAGGTACAACCCTAAATCCGTAAACATGGGCACCCTCATAGATATTATCCTGACCAACTTGCCCTCCAAATACACCTCTTCTGTTTTCAATCAGTATCTCAGTGAGCATCCGCTATGGGTCCGCGGTCAAACGACCACCCCTCATCACTGTCACTAGTCCCTGGGATATGCAACTTTTCATGGAAGTCAGGAACCAATACCGCAGGCACTCAGGAAATCAAAGACTAGCTTTTTTAAACAGAAATTTGCATCCTGTAGCTCTAGCTCCAAAACGTTTTGGGACACTGTAAAGTCCACGGAGAATAAGAGCACCTCCTCCCAGCTGCCCACTGCACTGAGGCTAGGAAACACTGTCACCACCGATAAATCCACGATACTCGAGAATTTCAATAAGTATTTCTCTACGGCTGGCCATGCTTTCCTCCTGGCTACCCCAACCCCGGCCAACAACTCCGCACCCCCCGCAGCTACTTGCCCAAGCCTCCCCAGCTTCTCCTTCACCCAAATCCAGATAGCAGATGTTCTGAAAGAGCTGCAAAACCTGGATCTGTACAAATCAGCTGGGCTAGACAATCTGGACCCTCTCTTTCTAAAATTATCCGCTGCCATTGTTGCAACCCCTATTACCAGTCTGTTCAACCTCTTTCGTATCGTCCGAGATCCCTAAAGATTGGAAAGCTGCCGCGGTGTCACCCCCTCTTAAAAGGGGGTGACACTCTAGACCCAAACTGTTATAGATCTATATCCATCCTGCCCTAACTTTCTAAAGTCTTCGAAAGCAAAGTTAACAAACAGATCACTGACCATTTCGAATCCCTCCTTACCTTCTTCGCTGTGCAATCCGGTTTCCGAGCTGGTCACGGTTGCAGGTACTAAACAATATCATAACCGCCATAGAAAAGACAGTAATGTGCTGCCGTCTTCATCGACCTGGCCAAGGCTTTCGACTCTGTCAATCACCGTATTCTTATCGGCAGACTCAACAGCCTTAGTTTCTCAAATGACTGCCCTGCCTGGTTCACTGACCTCTGGCAGACTCTATGGGGGTACCACAGGGTTCAATTCTCAGGCCGACTCTTTTCTCTGTATATATCAACGTTGTTGCTCTTGCTGCGGGTGATTCCCTGATCCACCTCCACGCAGGCAACACCATTCATTTACATCTGGCCCTTCTTTGGACACTGTTTCAACTCATCTCCAAACAAGCTTCAATGCCATACAACACTCCTTCAGTGGCCTCCAAATGCTCTTAAACGCTAGTAAAACCAAATGCATGCTTTTCAACCGTTCGCTGCCCGCACCCGCCTGCCAGACTAGCATCACTACTCTGGATGGTTCTGACTTAGAATATGTGGACAACTACAATTACCTAGGTGTCTGGCTAGACTGTAAACTCTCCTTCCAGACTTATATTAAACATCTCCAAATCCAAAATTAAATCTAGAATCGGCTTCCTATTTCGCAACAAAGCCTTCCTTACTCACGCCGCCAAACATACCCTACCAATCCTCGACTTTGGTGATGCCACTTACAAAATAGCTTCCAATAGCTTCCAATACTACTCAGCAAACTGGATGCAGTCTATCACAGTGCCATCCATTTTGTCACCAAAGCCCCTTATACCACCCACCACTGCGACCTGTATGTTCTAGTCAGCTGGCCCTCGCTACATATTAGTCGCCAGACCCACTGGCTCCCGATCATCTATAAGTCTATGCTAGATAAAGCTCCGCCTTATCTCAGCTCACTGGTCACGATAACAACACCCACCCATAGCACGCGCTCCAGCATGTACGTATATCTCACTGGTCATCCCCAAAGCCAACACCTCATTTGGCCGCCTTTCCTTCCAGTTCTCTGCTGCCAATGACTGGAACGAATTGCAGAAATCGCTTAAGCTGGAGACTTAAATTTCCCATACTAACTTTAAGCATCAGCTTTCTGAGCAGCTAACCGATCGCTGCAGCTGTACATAGCCCATCTGTAAATAGCCCGCCCAATCTAACTACCTCATCCCTATACTGTTTTTATTTACTTTTCTGCTCTTTTGCACACCAGTATTTCTACTTGCACATCATCATCTGCTCATGATTGCTAAATTGTAATTACTTCGCTAGTATGGTCTATTTATTGCCTTACCTCCTCATGCCATTTGCACACACTGTATATAGACTTTCTTTTTTTTCTATTGTGTTATTGACTGTACGCTTGTTTATTCCATGTGTAACTCTGTGTTGTTGTTTGTGCACTGCTTTGCTTTATTTTGGCCAGGTCACAGTTGTAAATGAGGACTTGTTCTGAACTAGCCTATCTGGTTAAATAAAGGTGAAATAAATAAAAAAAAATTAGCTTATAGACTTGTATCTATATCACTGAACTATTCCCACCTCTATCCCTGTATTTTGTTAGCATTAGCTTATAGACCTGTATGTACATAAAACCTTTTTTTTCTCTGTGAATAGAAATCTCTTGAGACAACATGAGAAGACAACCCACAAATCTGTGTAAGGCAAAGAATCATGAATGTTTTACAACTCTTCATTACATATTTAGCTACTATAGAATCAATAAACAAATAAATAACCATTTATGAACTATACTTATAAACCCATTATAATTTATTTGAAGTGTACCTTGATCAAGCAATGCATAAAACAGAGCAGGATAAGAAGAGGCAAGTGAACTAACGATGTGCTCACCTACCTGAAGAGAATCAGTGATCAGACGGAACAGTACTGTGGTGTGGAACTCTGCCACAACGCCAGTGTACATGAGACTCACGTCTTGAATTACCCAAGAAGGCTCTACATGTTCAGACAGATGCAAATCCAGGGAAATCC